>NC_074665.1:59456196-59568696 GCF_029448725.1 Salvelinus fontinalis | reverse complement strand
ACCATGATCTTATGAACCAATGTAAAATAGGGGTTTGCCCCCTCAGATAAAGCTTTCAAGACGAGAGCTTTGAAGAAAAATGTGTTATGTTTGGCTTCCCTCCAATTTCCCCACCTCCATTCTCCTTGCTGCTCAGATGGGGGCCTGTTTCTCCAAGGTGTTCAACGGCTGCCCGTTGAAAATCCACTGTGCCACGTCCTGGATCAACCCAGACACCAGAGGTAGGAAACTTGGGAAAAACCACGTAGTTTCACTTTTTGGTACATCTTTATTGTCATGGCTTATTACAGGAATCGTTGCCAAGACGATTATTTGGATGAGCATGACTAAAAGGCTCTTTGTTTCGTCGTCGTTTCAGACCAATATTTGATATTTGGTGCCGAGGAGGGAATCTACACTTTAAACCTGAACGAACTACACGAGACGTCCATGGAGCAGGTTTGTTCTGGTTGAAGGTTTCTATATTTTGTTTCTTCAATGGAGGATTGTGAATGTTGTTATCAACTCTTCATTGGCTCTCTCCATCCCCGTCTGTCCCCAGCTCTTTCCCCGCCGGTGCACTTGGCTTTATGTTATGAACAACTGCCTGCTCTCTATATCTGGTAAGACCATCTTGGACCTGTGCTGTCTTACTTTTGTTGTTTGTTCTGTATCTAGTAATGGTTTTGCTGTGTTTGACATTTCTCTGCCAAAAAAAAGGTTCACATTGAAGAGAGGCACTTGCCTTTAAAACCTTGACTTTGTAAAATTTGGCGGCAGGAATTTCTTTGTTTAAAACATGTCTGGCCCTTCTGAAGATATAATCTTACCACGTGAAGTGTGTTTTGAAGGCAGACCTTTTCTCTTTTTCTTTACTGTGTCATAAATTGCTCTTTAAAGGTATAGAAGTCTATCTGAAAATATGCTTTTGTTATTGCTTTCAGGAAAAGCCTCCCAGCTCTACTCTCATAACGTAGCTGGTCTATTTGAGCATGCCCGGCAAATGCAGAAGTTACCCATGGCCATTCCCACACACAAACTCCCAGACAAAATGATTCCAAGGTAGGATATCGAAGGCCTCTTCATTCATTTGGGTTTGAACTTGAGGTTTTTTAGATGATATGTAGAAAAGGCATTTCTTGTTCCTTATGATCCTCATAGGAAATTTGCCATATCCAATAAGATTCCAGACACAAAAGGGTGCCAAAAGTGCTGCGTGGGTAAGTGCACATGAGTGTGGTTCACCCATATAAAAATGTAAGCAGACTTTGGATGATAGCGTCTGCTAAATGTATTATCAACTGCTGCATGGCGTTGTTCTTCACGTACGGTACAACTGAATAAGAGAAGTTGAGGATAGTTCTGAAATAATGCACAAGACATCGTTTTTGATAGAGTATAGCTCAGAGTTCAGAGAGAGAGTTGTGAGAGACCTTGAATGTGTGTGTTTGTGTGCAGTGAGGAATCCCTACACGGGTCACAAGTACCTGTGTGGCGCGTTCCAGTCCAGTGTGGTTCTGCTGGAGTGGGTGGAGCCCATGCAGAAGTTTATGCTCATCAAGGTAAATCAGCGTTCGGTTCAGGTCCTTCTGGGGCGGACTGACCATGTAAAGGGTTAGAATGGGACCTTTCATGTTTGGATAAACTTAACACAGTCCTGTTATGGAAAGCTGATGCGATTAGCTAAAATAGCATGCTAACGTTGCAAATTATTCCTGTCTGTACATGATAATGGGGGATTTCTTGTGTAACAGGATGCTTGATCTATCTCCTCTGGTCTCTCCTGTAGAACATCGACTTCCCCCTGCCCTGTCCCCTGGAGGTGTTTGAGATGCTGGTGGTGCCGGATCAGCAGTACCCGCTCATCTGTGTGGCTGTCAGCAAGGGCATGGAGCTCAGTCAAGTGGTCCGCTTCGGCACCGTCAACCCCAACTCAACCTCCTCCTGGTTCACAGAGGCTGGTCAGTGGCACGTGGTCGCAACCATGATGATGATTATCTTCATTAGGACATTGATTGTTCTTGATGATGAGATGTTTTTCTGTCCACTCAGATACGCCCCAGACTTGTGTCATCCACGTCACCCAGTTGGAGAGGGACACCATCTTAGTTTGTCTGGACAGTACGTTTTACCCCCACCATTCGCTGAACTAACCCAAATTATCTTCTTCTCACTCAAAGTAGAAATTCCAACTTATGAATATGTTACTGCAACTATTATGGATGAACTCTTTCCTGTGATCAGGGTGTATAAAGATAGTGAACCTACAAGGAAGGTTGAAGTCAAGCAGGAAGTTGTCTGCTGAGCTGACGTTTAACTTCCAGATCGAGGCGATAGGTACGTTTCCATAACCACGTCATTCACACTTCTACCCAGCCCAAAGAAACCAAAGACAGGGTTATTTTTTTAATATCATTTTTAAATATTATTTATTTGTTTCAGAGACGGTTCTGTTGTGCTAAAGTTGGATATTTCCATCTGTGTATAGAGCTCTATGCAGAAAGATAATTCAATACCCTGAGAACGTTTTTCCCGTGAAGCATTTGTCTCACCTCCTATTTGTGCTTTTTATGGTTCAGTGTAAAACCCACATGTCTTTGCAGTGTGTCTCCAAGATAGCGTTCTGGCATTTTGGAGGCATGGCATGCAAGGGCGGAGTTTCAAGACCAATGAGGTAAGCTGAGAGCAGTGTTAGTTGTCTGTTTGTGTCCACGGAGGGTTTATTTTAAAAAACAATGTTCAATCCCGGTTCTGTTTGCAACTTGAAACCATTTAATTCTGTTGTATGTGTTTGAATATGATCCGTCTCCACCCCAGATCACCCAGGAGATCTCTGATAACACGCGGATCTTCAGCCTGCTTGGATCTGACAGGTGAGTAAGGGGGTCCATGATGCTCAAGGTCACCTTATCTGACACACCTGTCTCAAGATAGACTTACACACACTCCCACTCGTTTTTACACTGGCAATGATATTAACATGGGTGTCGTCGTGATGCCCAGTTTGTTTTCTACTGATCTACTGCAGTAGTATAGAATCCTGATTGCCTGAATTCTCTGGTGTACGTTGTTGGTTTTATGCTTGCTTGCTTGTCTCCTTAATGGCTTGTTTGATTTTGTGAATGAAGAACCTCTCAGCACGACAGTTCAGGGCAGGAGGGAGCCGCCAATCTGCCCAGGTATACTTACTGCTCCCCGGGTCACTCCAGGCCACACCTAGCCTACAAGCTTTCTGATCCATGGATGTCCCCTGTGGGGACCCTGGATTTCATCCCATCTGTGTGTGTGTGTGTTGGGGGGGGGGGTACTGGGACTCTAATGCTCCAATTTTGTCTGAACCCATTGGTTTGGAGTTTGTGATGACATCTTTTTGTTTTTAAAACACTTTAAAGTAACTGTCCACTGTTTCCAGAATGTATGAAATATGGCCTATAATTCATTACGCGTGAAATAGTCCTTCCAAAATGTTTTCATGAAGTATGTTAAAAAGCAGCTTTTCTGTGTTGGAATGGTGTGGGTGTACCCCAACAGCAAAATAATGTGGGGGTATACCAGTCGTTAAAAATATTAATGCAGGTATACCACAGATTGGCCAGCTCATCCTCTATGAGGAAATGGCAAGCATTTGACCTGTGCTGTAGGTGTTTTTTTTGTTGTTGTTTTTTCTCCAAGTTATGTTTTGGCAACAAATGAGAACAGTATGATTCAACAACATTGTTTGGGTATGAGTTAACAGAATATGAACTTTTAAAAGTTAGATTTTCACTGGACAGTTAATTTAACACATCTCCCTCAATGTTTCCCCCTGCTGGATTACTCTGGTAACACCACCTACTGGGAGTAAACCTATGATTGAGGAAAGGGTACTCTGGTGGCCAGTGCATGGAAGTGTCAGGGTTTCTTATTCATAGAGTTGGAATGGATGCTTGGCAAGCTTACTTTTTTCTTGGGTCAGTGACTACTCTGTTACAGCACTTTGACCTTAACATGATGGAAAATTCCTATAGTGCTTGAGTAGTCTATTGGTAGGATTTGTGATTGTGCATGTTGGGGGGGGGGGGGGGGGGGTGAAAATGCGTTTTCTGTTTGTGAGGCTTACATTCGGAATCCTCCTGGTTCCCTCTGGGACATATATTTTCACATTGTGAGTCTGAACTGAACCTGTGTTTCAGAGTGGTGGTGCTGGAAAGCAGGCCGACAGACAACCCCACAGCAGCCAGCAACCTCTACATCCTGGCTGGACACGAGAACAGCTACTGATCACAGCACACAGCATCCTGGGAACACAAGACACTACAGACAGACTACTGCTTTAGCTTCACAGGAGACCGATCCTTCAAGGGTCCACTTCCAACTTGCCTCTTACTTCCTTTTAACACCTATATTTATTGTGGCATGTAACAAAGAACTGGATGACTTCTATATGATTTCATTTTAAAATGAAGTGTTGCCACCACTGCTAGCATCTTAGCCCATACCACACAAGTGCTTAATTGACCTCTATTTAATTGTAAATATAAATGTAGTATTTTTTCCGCAGAAAGGACCCTGGCTACTCCGGGGTTGTAAAACTAAAGACTGGTCATGTAGATAAGTGTTCTATACCGGTATGGAGACTGTAAAGATTTAAAGGGGTGGTTCAGGGGGTCAGTTTGAGCACTAAAAATGACTTCTTGTTCTCTGATCATGTGATGAGGGACAGGATTGTAACCCCTCTGAAGTCTGAGCAACAATGAAGTACCACTTACTGGTAATGTCATTCTGCACGCATCGTCATCCCAAATGTGGGAACTCCCTTTGTAGTTTGAGAAATATCTAATGGGAGATCAACCATTTCATTCTTAGCTTCCATTTATAACTCTATGAGATGAACATTTCAAACTGTTTTAATTGCAGGCTTACTTGCCAGCTAAGTTGTATGCTTTTTTAATACTGTGGAATCACTGGTGTTAAAATTTGCACAAAAAAGTATTTGAAAAAAAAAAGTGACGTCGTATGTAACTGTATATGTGCGTGTAAACTTTAAGTATACATACATATGTTCTCACAAGCTGTGACACAGGGGTTGCATTAGCATAGGTTGAATTATTATGGAACGCTCACTGAACATTACTGAAATACTATAATGAGACCGTGGAGGGAGAAATGTCAAAGGTCAAACTTAAACGGACTCCAGCGGTACTGTTTTGATCACAGTTTCATCATGTAATTCTCAATGGTAATATCGATCATATACACTATAGTCAAATGGACAAAACACATTCCTTACTGTTGGACTCAGTGAAGATGTCAAAATAATATGAATGTTACATTTTTTTTAATGTAATGCCAAAATGTTCTCGATTTATGGCCAAAATTAGTGCGGTGTCTCTACCTCGTGCAGTGTTGAACAAAAGGAAACGAGTTGTGTAGAAGAAAAAGTCAGTAAAAACACTACAAGATTCATGTTGGTTTTAATTTACACAGTAGAAATGTGTAATGATTATGGACAAACTAACTTCCTTTCTGGCGCATTACCATTTTCATATTGCAATGCACATTATATGTATATAGTGTAAAATAAAATCTGTTGGTTTTACATACTGTATAATTGCCTATATTTTGTTTCAAATGTGTAACAGATTTATGAAACAAGTTAACACATTAAAAGAAGGAACTGAAGCTTGTCTGTCTGTTTGTCGTAGAGAAATATTGATTGAAATGCAAAATAAATGTTGAATAAGTTTCACATTGTCTAGTTTGCTAGCTTTGTAGATAAGTTGCACATTTTTCAAAGGGAAGAACTGTTAAGCAGGCACTATAATTTGTGTGATAGTTTTCAGACATTCGTGTTTGGTTATGACGTAGTATAACATATTGATTACAACAGACTTATTTTGTTTAAGTCTTAATTGTCACAATTTAATTTATTTGCTAAAAAATAATTCCACTTTACATTCTAGTTTGATTTGGGGATAGAGATTTTCTTGATGTTAATGAGTATACCATATGCAAAATATTTTCTCCATGGATATTGAAGAGATCTCAAATTGGAAACTATTACTAACTCAAAAATAAAGATAAACTGATACAGCATTTTTACAGTAGGTCAATGTCTGTCGGTCTTCCAGCATGTTTTATATACACTGCTCAAAAAAATAAAGGGAACACTTAAACAACACAATGTAACTCCAAGTCAATCACACTTCTGTGAAATCAAACTGTCCACTTAGGAAGCAACACTGATTGACAATAAATTCCACATGCTGTTGTGCAAATGGAATAGACAAAAGGTGGAAATTATAGGCAATTAGCAAGACACCCCCAAAAAGGGAGTGATTCTGCAGGTGGTGACCACAGACCACTTCTCAGTTCCTATGCTTCCTGGCTGATGTTTTGGTCACTTTTGAAATCTGGTGGTGCTCTCACTCTAGTGGTAGCATGAGACGGAGTCTACAACCCACACAAGTGGCTCAGCTAGTGCAGTTCATCCAGGATGGCACATCAATGCGAGCTGTGGCAAGAAGGTTTGCTGTGTCTGTCAGCGTAGTGTCCAGAGCATGGAGGCGCTACCAGGAGACAGGCCAGTACATCAGGAGACGTGGAGGAGGCCGTAGGAGGGCAACAACCCAGCAGCAGGACTGCTACCTCCGCCTTTGTGCAAGGAGGTGCACTGCCAGAGCCCTGCAAAATGACCTCCAGCAGGCCACAAATGTGCATGTGTCAGCATATGGTCTCACAAGGGGTCTGAGGATCTCATCTCGGTACCTATTGGCAGTCAGGCTACCTCTGGCGAGCACATGGAGGGCTGTGCGGCCCCACAAAGAAATGCCACCCCACACCATGACTGACCCATCGCCAAACCGGTCATGCTGGAGGATGTTGCAGGCAGCAGAACGTTCTCCACGGCGTCTCCAGACTCTGTCACGTCTGTCACATGTGCTCATGTGCTCAGTGTGAACCTGCTTTCATCTGTGAAGAGCACAGGGCGCCAGTGGCGAATTTGCCAATCTTGGTGTTCTCTGGCAAATGCCAAACGTCCTGCACGGTGTTGGGCTGTAAGCACAACCCCCACCTGTGGACGTCGGGCCCTCATACCACCCTCATGGAGTCTGTTTCTGACCGTTTGAGCAGACACATGCACATTTGTGGCCTGCTGGAGGTCATTTTGCAGGGCTCTGGTAGTGCACCTCCTTGCACAAAGGCGGAGGTAGCGGTCCTGCTGCTGGGTTGTTGCCCTCCTACGGCCTCCTCCACGTCTCCTGATGTACTGGCCTGTCTCCTGGTAGCGCCTCCATGCTCTGGACACTACGCTGACAGACACAGCAAACCTTTTTGCCACAGCTCGCATTGATGTGCCATCCTGGATGAACTGCACTACCTGAGCCACTTGTGTGGGTTGTAGACTCCGTCTCATGCTACCACTAGAGTGAGAGCACCGCCAACATTCAAAAGTGACCAAAACATCAGCCAGGAAGCATAGGAACTGAGAAGTGGTCTGTGGTCACCACCTGCAGAATCACTCCTTTTTTGGGGGTGTCCTGCTAATTGCCTATAATTTCCACCTTTTGTCTATTCCATTTGCACAACAGCATGTGAAATTTATTGTCAATCAGTGTTGCTTCCTAAGTGGACAGTTTGATTTCACAGAAGTGTGATTCACTTGGAGTTACATTGTGTTGTTTAAGTGTTCCCTTTATTTTTTTGAGCAGTGTACATAGAAATATATTGTATTGCACTGTACACTGAGTGTACAAAACATTAGGAACACCTTAATTTTGGGGGGCACCCATTTTGACCTCAAAACAGAATGAATTTGTCGGGGCATGGACTCTACAAGGTGTTGGAAGCATTCCTCAGGGATGCTGGCCCATGTTGACTCCAATGCTTCCCACAGTGGATGTCTTTTGGCTGGTGGACCATTCTTAATACACATGGGAAACTGTTGGGTGTGAAAAACCCAGCAGCGCTGCAGTTTAGCGCCTGGCACCTACCATACTCCATTCAAAGGCACTTAAATCTTTTGTCTTGCCCATTCACCCTCTGAATGGCACACACACAATCCATGTCTCAAGGCTTAAAAATCATTTAACCTGTCTCCTCCCCTTCATCTACACTGATTGAAGTGGATTTGACAAGTGACATCAATAAGGGATCATAGCTTTCACCTGCTCAGTCTGTCATGGAAAGAGCAGGTGTTCCTAATGCTTTGTACACTGTCTATATACCCTAGAATTTCACTGGCACCTATTTGAAGCCTTGCTCAGAGCAATGTGTTTCTCTGCTGGTGACGCTTTAGTAACACTTTTCACACGGCAGTCCCACGTTCGATGCCTAGGTGGGCGACTCTTGGGGTCTTGCCTGCCTCGTGATCACTGGAGTTCTGGCTGTCCGTCTTGTCTTTGTCCTTCTCTCCTCCCCCCGACCTAGAGGACACAGTATATATATGAGGTTACTGCAACACTAATAGTCCAAAAAAACTTGATACAGCATTACTTGAGTCATTCCATCATGTACATTTACATTACATTTAAGTCATTTAGCAGACGCTCTTATCCAGAGCGATGTATTTGACAAACATTGTTATTCTAAGCTACTTCAAATGAATTGTGTAAAGTTCTGCTGATAAGTGACATTTTGGTCAGCAGATACAGTGTATCTTACTTTTTCTTGAAGAGCTTCTTGAAGGAGCTACGGAAGCCTCCCTTCTCCTGTTTCCGGCTCCTCTCACTGAAGGGGGTGTGGTTATTCGCCTCAGCCTTCCATCTTGGCTCCTCCCCCCAGGGTGGGCTCCCAGAGTCCTACGTAAATGAGTAATATTTGTCATAAAGACACTCAGATCTACAACGATATCGCACACATAGTACATACTAGTATACATACAATACTAGTACATACTCCCAGCAGCGCATAGTACTCACACATTTATTTCTATAGCTCACCCACCCCTTTTCCATCTAAAAATGAACAACCGTCTTAGTGCTTCTCATAAACTCAACCCCACTGCTTGTTAACTGTGGGCTCCATCCAGCCACTCCCTGATGCCCACCTTGTTGTGGTTGTTGTTATGCAGCTCCTTGTCAGTGGCTGCTACCTGTCTTTCTGGCTCTGCTCTGTGCTGCAGGGGGCTGATGGGGCTGTTGTTGCTGCTCTGGCCCTTGCTGCTGCGTGGGTGATATTTATTACTGGACTGCCTCTCCAGCTTGGCATGTTGGTGGGCCCCGTGGCACCTCGGCTGGTCAGACAGATGTCCGGGGCCACTGTCCCCACTCACAGTGCTGTCCAGCTGCAACCCGTTCAGGGACTTGCTCTTACGCTGAGCGGCCTGCAGGGGGCGGTGGTGGTGAGCTTGCATCATTTGGGCCTCATCTGGCGACACGCAATCCCGGCCAGGCAGCTGCTTGTACCTGCTCCCCCGGCTGCCCCCGCTGTTGTAGACCTCGCGAACAGCCTGATGGCTCTTAGGGCAGCGCACAAAGGCGATGTCGATACTAGAGTCAGACGAAGCACTGGAGTAGTGGTCGAACAGGGACACGTTGTGGAGGGACGAGTCCGCATCCTCATACAGCCCCTCCAAGCCCGGAGGGTCCCCAGGGCGAAGGAACTCCCCTTGGGCATCGGACAGGGCTGAGCCCGGGGTCAGCCGTTTGCCGGGCAGCTGCTCTGATGACCCCATCTCAGGGATACTCTGCAGGCCTGGGGGTTTGAGGCGAGGGTTGGTGTCAGGGGAGAAAAATGGGATGGGGGAGTCGGAGTGGTGGGCCTCGCTCTCCCAGTCCTGGAAGCGTCTAGACTGGATCTGCTCCAGGTGCCTCTGCTTGCTGCGTTTCACCTGGTTGGCATGCTCTCTGTAAGGGGAGAAGGAGAGGCTGTCAGTGGGACAGAGAGTTAATCAATAAATGCATTAATGACTGACTGCTAATATTAATGGCTGAGTGTAGTCAGAACATAACTCACAGTATTGCGTTGCTGGTGGGGTAAGGGGAGCCCATCTCATTGGCTTGCATAACGTTACCACAGTCCACATTTTTGAAGAACTGCTTCATAGTTGACCTGCAACAAGAACAAGATAGGAACTATATTTGCGCTTCGTTCACATGATAGTTGGAACTAGGAAACGGACATTTTCGACTTGCTAACTGGTTGTAGTTATACATGTGCCGCGTTCAACCAGTTAGCAAGTCGGACATTTCAGAGTTTCCTAGTTCCGAGTAGCATGTGGCATTAGCCTCACAAAGAGTTCTTCTTTATTTGGTCATATTCACAGGAGAATGTCTGTAAGGTATATCATCACAGTTCATTGTCCTCAGACCAGTCCATCTGAATCCTGTCCCCATCTGCACAATCTTACCAAAACACCAAATCTGAGCCTGGATCAGAAGCTGACCTCTTGAGCTCTTTGCGGTTGTGCAGGAGCAGCTCTTTGTCGTGCTGCAGTAGGTGGGCGTACTGGGTGGTGAAGGCTCTGACCTGCTGGATACACACCAGCAGCAGGTAGTAGTCAGGGTGCTCTGCATCCGTCTGCTTCAACAGGCTCTGAAACCAAAACAGGCCACACAGGGATGCTATTGACTTATCCCAGGTAGCACATAACGTTCTGAGAAACCTGTTTCTTAAAGCTTGGTGAGAGTGTGGTTGTCCTATGGTTATTTCACATACAACTTTCCCACAACTTTCTGTAAATAGTTCAGGATAGTTGCTTGGCTTTTGAACATTCTCAGCACATTTTTAAGGAAAAAACATAATTTTCTTGGTATTTTATTACTTTAACACAATGTTTCCTAAAAGTTCAAACACGGATACATTTAACTGAATTTCTGGTCATGTTCTAGGAATGTACTCCACCTGGTTTGATACTGATAATGTTCTCAAATAGTTCCGCGAACGAAACAATGTTCTTCTGTAGGAATTTCAGTACTTCCACAGAACATTCGACACAAGTTCCCATTAGGTTCTATTTAATGTCATATTTTTACTACATTCTGGGAATGTTCTAAAAAAAGAAATGCTGTAACTTACGCAATGTTCTCAGAACGTTCAGAGAATGTATGGTTCTCTTTTATGTCAGTTCTTGGGAATATTCTGGGACAGTTGAAAAAAAATAGTTCTACATTTTGACATCAATTCATTCAAATTCCATTCTCAGAACATGAAGAAAATGTGGAGGAAACAGCTAGCTCCATCCTGGTAGCTCAGTGGACTAATTCCAGGGATAGAGAACAGAAGATCATAGGTTTGAATCTTTCTGATGCCATGTTGCAATCAGTGGTGTAAAACTACTTTAAAGTACTACTTAAGTAGTTTTGTGAGGAATCTGTACTTTACTATTTATATTTTTGACTACTTTTACTTCACTATATTCCAAAAGAAAACAATGTACTTTAACTCCATACATTTTCCCTGACACCCAAAAGTACTGGTTACGTTTTGAATGCTTAGTGAGACAGGAAAACGGTCCAATTCATGCACTTATCAAGAGAACATCCCTGGTCATCCCTACTGCCTCTGATCTAGCAGAATCACTAAACACAAATGCTTTGTTTGTAAATTATGCCTGAGTGTTGGAGTATGCCCGTGCTATCTGTAAAAAAATCTATACTTAAGTATATATTTAGCAATTACATTAACTTTTGATACTTACGAATGTATAACCAAATACTTCAGACTTACTCAAGTAGTATTTTACTGGGTGACTTTCACTTTTACTTGAGTCATTTTTTGTTCAGGTATCTTTATTTTTACTCAAGTATGACAATTGGATTGTTTTTCCACCACTGGTCACAATAACTAAATAACTGTTTGCATGATTAATGCCTAAGCAAATTCATTTCCATGTATCCTATTGTATCTGTGCTTGGCGTTCAAAAAAGTTTAACCCAAGATAAGCTAGCAGTGTTGATAAAAGTCTTATTGATACATTCAGTGGAAGTTTTAAGTTATTTAATTACCTTCAAATAACCTATAATTTCCATTATCAGAGTGTTAATAAAACCTAAACTTTCAGGGAACTGGAGTGAAACATTCTCAGAACCTCCCTGTAACCTAAAAATGTACATTACCAGAACAGCAAAATGTTGCACTTCTGTTCTCAGAACGTTGAAAAAAACATTCAGTTTTACCGGTCAGGAAACGTATAGCTTTGTTCCACAACCAATATGAAAAAAACATACCTTCCCACAACTTCCAACGAATCAAATGTGCCAGCTTGGATATGAACCCGGCACTAACCTGACCAGTTTATACAGTCACCACCACTCTGATTAGAGATAACATACTATGATGGTGAAGGCTCTCTTTTTTAAATACCTATGTTGTGTTGGTGGTGTACTGTATGTATCAGATGTGTCAGGGAACTGACCTGCAGCAGCTGAAGGTACACAGGGATCCTTTGTACTGGCTGGAGAAGCAGAGTGTGGAGAGAGGGGCGTGTCGTCTCGTCCCCGTTGATGTCACCCTGGAACATCAGACAGTCAATCAGAGAAGAGACAGTCAGTTGGCACAAGTCTACACAGAAATCATGTGAAATCAATTGTATGAAAAGTTTACACAGTAATAAAGACTGGGGATAAGATGTCACAAAAAAACGAAGTCATAATAAACTTCACTCAGGTATGCTTATCATGTGCTCTTTGTTCATCGAAATGTCAAAGAGATTTACTAAACGATAATAATCAATGGTAACAGGATTTCCTGAAATAACCCTTTATTTTCTGTGAGTACTTCTCTGTGGGTAGCTCTATGCAGTGATTGTGGACATAGGGGTGTACTGAGGGTGCTGCATATAAAATAAATACAAGTATAAGGCCTTTATTACTCCTGTATGAGCGGAGTAACCCAACCCAAAACATCTTCCCATGGCCATAATGGCGGTCAATACAGCCTGGTTGTTCAGTGTTCTTTGTTTACCTCAAACAGGCCGGCTGCTTTTAGTGAGGTGGTGGTCAACATGTTGACCACAGACAGACATTCAGGCAGCTCCTTCAGATACGACACGTAGAAGTCCAGGAAATCACTCTGTTGAAGACAGACAAGATGGAGAATTAGAAAGACAGACAGACAGACAGACAGACAGACAGACAGACAGACAGACAGACAGACAGACAGACAGACAGACAGACATTCAGTCAGTGTCAGTCAGTCATTGAAACTCAGTAGATAGGATCAAAGAGTGTAGACAGACAGTCACAGTCAGTCAGTCAGCAATTGAAACTCAATACAGTGGCTTGCGAAAGTACTCACCCCCTTGGCATTTTTCCTATTTTGTTGCCTTACAACATGGAATTTAAATGAATTTTTGAGGGGTTTATCATTTTATTTACACAACATGCCTATCACTTTGAAGATGCAAAATATTCTTTATTGTGAAACAAACAAGAAATGAGACAAAAAAACTGAAAATTTGAGCGTGCATAACTATTCACCCCCACCAAAGTCAATACTTTGTAGAGACACTTTTTGCAGCAATTACAGCTGCAAGTCTCTTGGGGTATATCTCTATAAGCTTGGCACATCTAGCCACTGGGATTTTCCCCATTCTTCAAGGCAAAACTGCTCCAGCTCCTTCAAGTTGGATGGGTTCCACTGGTGTACAGCAATCTTTAAGTCATACCACAGATTCTCAATTGGATTGAGGTCTGGGTTTTGACTAGGCCATTCCAAGACATTTAAATGTTTCCCCTTAAACCAGTCGAGTGAAGCTTTAGCAGTATGCTTAGGGTCATTGTCTTGCTGGAAGGTGAACCTCCGTCCCAGTCTCAAATCTCTGGAAGACTGAAACAGGTATCCCTCAAGAATTTCCCTGTAATTAGCGCCATCCATTATTCCTTCAATTCTGACCAGTTTCCCAGTCCCTGCCGATGAAAAACATCCCCACAGCATGATGCTGCCAACACCATGCTTCACTGTGGGGATGGTGTTCTCTGGGTGATGAGAGATGTTGGGTTTACGCCAGATATAGCGTTTTCCTTAATGGCCAAAAAGCTAAATGTTAGTCTCATCTGACCAGAGTACCTTCTTCCATGTGTTTGGGGAGTCTCCCACATGCCTTTTGGTGAACACCAAACATGTTTGCTTATTTTTATCTGGCCACTCTTCCGTAAAGCCCAGGTCTGTGGAGTGTACGGCTTAAAGTGGTCCTATGGACACATACTCCAATCTCCGCTATGGAGCTTTGCAGCTCCTTCGGGGTTATCTTTGGTCTCTTTGTTGCCTCTCTGATTAATGCCCTCCTTGCCTGGTCCATGAGTTTTGGTGGGAGGTCCTCTCTTGGCAGGTTTGTTGTGGTGCCATATTCTTTCCATTTTTTAATAATGGATTTAATGGTGCTCTGTGGGATGTTCAAAGTTTCTGATATTTTTTTATAACCCGACCCTGATCTGTACTTCTCCACAACTTTGTCCCTGACGTGTTTGGAGAGCTCCTTGGTCTTCATAGTACAGCTTGCTTAGTGGTGTTGCAGACTCTGGGGCCTTTCAAAACAGGTGTAAATATACTGAGATTATGTGACAGATCATGTGACACTTAGATTGCACACAGGTGGACTTTATTTAACTAATTATGTGACTTCTGAAGGTAATTGGTTGAACCAGATCTTTTTTAGGGCCTTCATAGCAAAGGGGGTGAATATTTGCACACACCACTTTTCCAGGTTTGTTTTTTAATTATTTTTTTGTTATTTTTTTCATTTCACTTCACCAATTTGGACTATTTTGTGTATGTCCATTACATGAAATCCAAATAATAATCCATTTAAATTACAGGTTGTAATGCAACAAAATAGGAAAATCGCCAAGGGGGGTGAATACTTTTGCAAGGCACTGTAGATGGGGTCATAGTCTAGACTAGAGTGTAGACAGACAGACAGACAGACACAGTCAGTCAGTCAGTCATTGAAACTCAGTAGATAGGGTCATATTCTAGACTAGAGTGTAGACAGACAGAGAAATTATCTGAAACATAGACAGAGACTAAATCTATCCTCTCTCCCAAATCCCCACGTCTCTCCTGAGTGTCAGATGTGATCTTGTGATTCATTTTAAGGACTCCACATATGATAGTGTAATTGGTGAGGAGATGCACTGTGTCACAGCGGGCACGGTTCCACGATGGGAAAAAAGGGGGCGTAGACCAGTTAGTTGAAACTTGTGACCCCTCAGTTTTAGTTTTATGTCCCGACATTAAAATGGCAAAAAATTACAAATGATTAAATGAAGGTAGGCACAAAATCTGTATCTCCGCTGCACTGTTTCAGCACAATGGACAGAATGTGTGTAGGGGGGGCTATGGAAAGCCACTGGTGTGGTTAGGTATGACTCCTTTGGGTTCCCATAAAAAGCGGGGGAAAACACTTCTCATCTGAGATAGACTAAGTGAAAAACGTGATACCTCGGCCTGTAATATTTGATTTCGATTTATAAGGGCGGGGTAAAGTTTACAGTTGAAGCGGCTTCACTTATCTCTGCCTCACGCCCCACCATAACAGAGTTTAGTTAGCTTCTTAGCTAGTCAGCTGTAAAAAGCATTAGTGTTATTAGCCAAGCCAGCTAATCTGCCACGATGGATATCAGAAATTCGCTTTGCCAAAGTACACAAACAAAGGAGAAGGAGAGCTATGAGCAGCAGCAGCATCAAACCACCAAGGCCGCCGCCAAGCTCAGCAGCGATGATGCTGCCGAGCTTCAGCTAGCTCCGCCTGCAGAGCCTACCCACCCTTCCACAAGTGCCGCCAAGATAACGGCTCCACAGCCCCCTCCACCTCTGACTGTTCCTGACGATCTTGGAACAGAGAAGCCAGCCCAGGTTAGCCTATACAATCATACCCTAGCTGCAGGTTTTCTATCCAAAAACATTAATTTAAGAGCAACTGGTTCATAGGAAAGGGAAAGGGGATACCTAGTCAGTTGCACAACTGAATGCATTCAACCTAAATGTGTCTTCCGCATTTAACCCAACCCCTCGGAATCAGAGAGGTGCGGGGGGCTGCCTTAATCGTCATCGGCCGCCAGGGGAGCAGTTGTTGAGGGTTAAAGGGAAAATAAATTATATTTCAACTTCATATTCATCATCTCCAGCATGACCCCAACGTCAATATATGTGAAAATTGTGTGTTTCTTTGTTTTGTAGTAAAAATAGAGGAAGATAAGTGTTTCCAATGACATCATTGGTGTGCATTCTGTGATTTTAACCAATTATTGCCTACCAATTGCCTACTTATTGGTTGATGATGTCATTGGAAATGCTTATCTACCTCACTACAAAACATAGAAACACGTAGCAGAACTGCAGATTCCTCCACCCTGCCAGCTCAGGGAAGGCTACCTGCCACCCTTGTGAGTGCTGGAATACTTGGTTACTGCTGAATGACTCCCCTGGGTATTGCTACATATCGGTATGTTTCATCATAGAAATAGATACATTCTATTATGGATTTCTTGGTAGCCTATTGGTTTTCATGGTTGTAAATGGAACTGTATGTATAGGAAACAACATGTTTGAGGTAGGCTAGCATTGCTTAATTGATTACTTGGGTCAAATTTGAATTACAGAAGTGTATTGTGCCATATCTCAATGTGTTGCTGTACTCATGAGCGACATGGTTTTCCATGTTTGAAGCGGGCCTGTAGGCCTATTTGTTTGTCAAGCCAGGCTGCATCTCACTAAAGTAGGCTAAGTTTTGGTTATTTGGATCTCCATTCACCTTTTGTTTACTGTTAATGTAACTAGCCTAAATATAGATTGTCATGCCCTTTCAATCTGATATTTTGTTTACTAGGCCTACTTGGTACCGCTGTTTTGTTTTGTTCGCATTCGCAGTTGTCGGTATTCTAAGGCAAACTGCTATTCAGTATTTTTGTTTTCATGCATGAATGACTAGGCTACTACTTTCAGCATTTAGTTTGCATTATTTTGGTAAGACAGCTGTGTGTATGGCTGCATTCACATAGGCTGTTTGTAATAGGTGAATTACCTTATCTATCTTGTAGCCTATATTCATTACCAATATTGTCACGAATCCCGCCGAGGATGGTGCCTCTTCCTGTTCGGGCGGCGCTCAGCGGTCGTCGTCACCGGCCTACTAGCTGCCATCGATTCTTTTCTTTTTGTTTCTGTTAGTTTGGGCTGATTGGGTGCACCTGTTTTGGAGTTTAGTTTGGGGGGTAGGCTATTTAAGGGTAGGTAGCCTGCTGGCTGTTGTGCGGGCCAGTTGTCTGTTATGTTGGTGTTGGATTGTGAAGTGGATTTTGTTATTTTCTCGGAACAGTTTAGTCCGGTGTTTTTGGACTCATCTTTTCATGCGCCCGTGTGTTTTAGGGCATGATCGTTTTCCCTGTGCATTGGAAAATAAATCCAAGTTCCTTAAACCTGCTCTCTGCGCTTGACTCCATCCACCCAGTACTCCTAGTAGCTCTGACAGAAGCCCGCACCACCTTATGGAGTCAGCAGGAGCAGCGACCACCCCTCTCCCAACTATGGAGGTGCAGCGGTTTTTAGGGTTTGCCAATTACTACCGGAGGTTTATCCGGGGTTTTGGTCAAGTGGCGGCACCCATTACCTCACTGCTGAAGGGGGGGCCGGTGCGTCTACGGTGCTCGGCCGAGGCAGATGGAGCCTTCAATCAGTTGAAGGCAAGGTTTACTGAGGCTCCCGTGTTGGCGCATCCGGACCCTTCGTTAGCGTTCATAGTGGAGGTGGATGCGTCCGAGGCTGGTGTTGGAGCCGTGCTATCACAGCGCTCGGGCACGCCACCGAAGCTCCGTCCCTGTGCTTTCTTTTCTAAGAAGCTGGAGCCGGCGGAGCGGAACTATGATGTGGGGGACCGGGAGTTACTAGCTATGGTAAAAGCCCTGAAGGTGTGGAGACACTGGCTTGAGGGGGAAAAATACCCTTTTCTCATCTGGACTGACCACCGCAATCTGGAGTATATCCGAGAGGCGAAGAGACTGAATCCGCGTCAAGCTAGGTGGGCCATGTTCTTTACTCGTTTTAGATTTACGATCTCTTACCGACCAGGTTCCCTCAACACTAAGGCCGACGCGCTGTCTCGTCTCTATGACACGGATGACCGGCCCATCGATCCGACTCCCATCCTTCCAGCCTCGTGTCTGGTGGCCCCGGTGGTATGGGAGGTGGACGCGGACATCGAGCGGGCGTTAAGGGTAGAACCTGTGCCATCCCAGTGTCCAACTGGCCTTAGGTACGTACCGCTTGGTGTTCGTGATCGTTTGATTCGGTGGGCTCATACATTACCTTCTTCGGGTCATCCGGGGATTGAGAGGACAGTGCGGGGTCTTGGGAGGAAATACTGGTGGCCCACCTTGGCTAAGGACGTGAGACTCTATGTCTCTTCCTGCTCGGTATGCGCACAGAGTAAGGCTCCTAGGCACCTGCCGAGAGGGAAGTTACAACCCCTCCCGGTTCCACAACGGCCATGGTCTCATTTATCGGTAGATTTCCTGACTGATCTTCCCCCGTCTCAGGGGAACACTACCGTTTTGGTCGTTGTGGATCGGTTTTCTAAGTCCTGTCGTCTCCTTCCATTGCCTGGTCTCCCTACGGCCCTACAGACTGCGGAGGCTCTATTTACCCACGTCTTCCGGCATTACGGGGTGCCGGAGGACATCGTATCTGATCGAGGTCCCCAGTTCACGTCCCGGGTATGGAGGGCGTTTATGGAGCGTCTGGGGGTCTCGGTCAGCCTTACCTCTGGGTATCACCCCAAAAGTAATGGGCAGGTGGAAAGAGTGAACCAGGAAGTGGGTAGGTTTCTGAGGTCGTATTGCCAGGACCGGCCTGGAGAATGGGCAAGGTACGTCCCGTGGGCAGAGTTGGCCCAGAACTCACTCCGCCACTCCTCAACTAACATGTCGCCATTTGAATGCGTATTGGGGTACCAGCCGGTCCTGGCTCCGTGGCATCAGAGCCAGACTGAAGCTCCTGCGGTGGAGGAGTGGGTACAGCGCTCTAGAGAGACCTGGCGGGCAGTCCAGGCCTCTCTCAGGCAGGCCAGTGAGCGGCAGAAGAGGAGCGCTGACCGCCACCGCAGTGAGGCCCCTGTGTTCGCACCAGGGGACAGGGTCTGGCTCTCGACCCGAAACCTGCCCCTCCGCCTGCCCTGCCGGAAGCTGGGGCCGCAGTGTGTGGGGCCATTTAAAGTCCTGAGGAGGATAAACGAGGTGTGTTATAGATTACAACTCCCTTCTTACTATCGTATTAACCCCTTGTTTCATGTGTCTCTCCTCAGGCCGGTGGTAGCTGGTCCCCTTCAGGAAGGTGAGGTACCGGAGGTCCCTCCGCCCCCTCTGGAGATTGAGGGGTCCCCGGCGTACGCTGTACGAGCTATTCTGGACTCGAGACGCCGGGTGAGGGGCCTGCAGTACCTCGTTGACTGGGAGGGGTACGGTCCGGAGGAGAGGTGCTGGGTACCGGGGAGGGACATTTTAGATCCTTCCCTCTTGGCTGACTTCCACCGTCGCCACCCGGATTGTCCTGCGCCTCGCCCTCCGGGTCGTCCTCGAGGCCGGGGTCGGCGCGCTGCGGGAGCCGCGCGTCAGAGGGGGGGTACTGTCACAATCCCGCCGAGGATGGTGCCTCTTCCTGTTCGGGCGGCGCTCGGCGGTCGTCGTCACCGGCCTACTAGCTGCCATCGATTCTTTTCTTTTTGTTTCTGTTAGTTTGGGCTGATTGGGTGCACCTGTTTTGGAGTTTAGCTTGGGGGGTAGGCTATTTAAGGGTAGGTAGCCCGCTGGCTGTTGTGCGGGCTTGTTGTCTGTTATGTTGGTGTTGGATTGTGAAGTGGATTTTGTTATTTTCTCGGAACAGTTTAGTCCGGTGTTTTTGGACTCATCTTTTCACGCGCCTGTGTGTTTTAGGGCATGATCGTTTTCCCTTTGCATTGGAAAATAAATCCACGTTCCTTAAACCTGCTCTCTGCGCTTGACTCTATCCACCCAGTACTCCTAGTAGCTCTGACAAATATGTACTTGCTTGAGTGCAGTGGTGTCAAACTCATTCCTCGGAGGGCCGAGTGTCTGCAGGTGTTTCGTTTTTCCTTTCCATTTAAACCTAGACAAGCGTTGAGGGGCGTTCCTTACTAATTAGTGACCTTAATTCATAAATCAAGTACAAGAGTGGAGCGAAAACCCGCAGATGCTCGGCCCTCCGTGGAATGAGTTTGACACATACTTTAGTGTGTAAGGCGCTGTCCATTGTGCTGGTACAGTGCAGGGGAGATAGGCTACAGATTAAGCGCCAAACCTGCCACTCAAGCACTCAATCAATAGTCTCGGAGTCTTGGCATTTGAACTTTATGTTTAGTGTGGTATAGTGTGATATAAGCAGAATTCAATATAATTCCAATGCAAGAACCCCCCAAAATTGTGCCGCCTCACTGATTTCAACTGCCCCCCATAGTCACTTTATCCTAGCGCCAGGTCTGAATCACAGCATTTCCCCTGGACAGTCTCCTATGGGGCCCCTAACTGCTAACGCCACCAATCAATTAATTTCCCTCGTTCAATCAGTCCCATCCACTTAAATCACATTGGTCCTAATACAATAAGCACCTAATAGACTGGATACTGTATGTGAGGGGTAATGTAGTTTGCAGCCAGACTGTGACACCATCACTAAAGTAGAGCCCTGAGTTTCTCTAGGTCAGTTTACCTGGTCAGGGGTAAACCCTTGAAGGCTCCTTTCCATGACGTCATGGGTCATTTGTGCCTGTGAAAAATGAATACCTCTTTGCTGGTGAGCCTCATGAATACATCTCCCATGATGCCCTGCCACTGGCGCTTGAGCACCCTCTCCTGCAGAGTGTGAAGCAGCTCCAGGTGTTGCTGGATGAGGAAACGTAGAGAACTGGGGAATGGCCTGGAGAGAGACAAAGGACATAGATATAATACACATCACACCACATTACTCTGCGAGGAGAGAGGTACAGAACAGTGGTTGATAAAGGCTCAAACAGAACTGGAGAAATGTGAAGCGATATGAAGACTGGATGGATGAAAGAGAGAGTGAAAAAGATGCAGATAACTACAGACAGAGATAAAGGAGACGACAGAACTGAAATTATGGAATTGGAAGATGCATTTAAACATGATGGTGTTAGCATACAGAATACTGAGGTAAATGGACCAGTGAAAGTTGTTGTTATAATAGTGGGAGTAGGCTAGTAATAGAAATTGCAGTGTAAGTAACAGTCATAGCATGCTGATAGTAATAGCATGTTTCACAGCAGTATTTTATATTTTGCAGCAGTCATTTATCTTTTGTTGTTTATGAACCGAACCTAAGGGTTCTACCAAGGTCAATGTTGAGAACAACAGTTAAAATTTAATCTGCTTCAATGAGTCATAGTGCACTATTAAACCCTAACCCTGAACCCTAAAGCACTGGCCCACTGTGACAAATGTACAAACCTAATTTAATTGGTTCCTACGAAGCCTATATTTATGTAATAGTGGTCCGGTGGCTCTGTTGCTGTGAACTATAACAAAACAGTTCAGCCACAGTGTGGCTACTACAGTGTCTTGCGAAAGTATTCACCCCCCTTGGCATTTTTCCTATTTTGTTGCCTTACAACATGGAAAATTGATTATTGGGGGTTTATCATTTGATTTACACAACATGCCTACCACTTTGAAGAAGCAAAATATTTTTGATTGTGAAACAAACAAGAAACAAGACAAAAAAAACAGAAAACTTGAGCGTGCATAACTATTCACCCCCCCCAAAGTCAATACTTTGTAGAGCCAACTTTTGCAGCAATTACAGCTGCAAGTCTCTTGGGGTATATCTCTATATGCTTGGCACATCTAGCCACTGGGATTTTTGCCCATTCTTCAAGGCAAAACTGCTCCAGCTCCTTCAAGTTGGATGGGTTCCGCTGGTGTACAGCAATCTTTAAGTCATACCACAGATTCTCAATTGGATTGAGGTCTGGGTTTTGACTAGGCCATTTCAAGACATTTAAATGTTCCCCTTAAACCACTCAAGTGTTGCTTTAGCAATATGCTTAAGGTCATTGTCCTGCTGGAAGGTGAACCTCCGTCCCAGTCTCAAATCTCTGGAAGACTGAAACAGGTATCCCTCAAGAATTTCCCTGTATTTAGCGCCATCCATTATTCCTTCAAATCCGACCAGTTTCCCAGTCCCTGCCGATGAAAAACATCCCCACAGCATGATGCTGCCATGGTGTTCTTGGGGTGATGAGAGGTGTTGGGTTTGTGCCAGACATAGCGTTTTCCTTGATGGCCCGAAAGCTACATTTTAGTCTCATCTGACCAGAGTACCTTCTTCCATATGTTTCGGGAGTCTCCCACATACATTTTGGCGAACACCAAACATGTTTGCTTATTTTTTTCTGGCCTCTCTTCCGTAACGCCCAGGTCTGTGGAGTGTACGGCTTAAAGTGGTTCTATGGACAGATACTCCAATCTCCGCTGTCGAGCTTTGCAGCTCCTTGAGGGTTATCTTTGGTCTCTTTGTTGCCTCTCTGATTAATGCCCTCCTTGCCTGGTCCATGAGTTTTGGTGGGAGGCCCTCTCTTGGCAGGCTTGTTGTGTATTATTTTTTAAATAATCGATTTAATGGTGCTCTGTGGGATGTTCAAAGTTTCTGATATTTTTTTATTACCCAACCCTGATCTGTACTTCTCCACAACTTTGTCCCTGACTTGTTTGGAGAGCTCCTTGGTCTTCATAGTACCGCTTGCTTGGTGGTGCCCCTTGCTTAGTGGTGTTGTAGACTCTGGGGCCTTTCAGAACAGGTGTATATATACTGAGATCATGTGACACTTAGATTGCACACAGTTGGATTTTATTTAACTAATTATGTGACTTCTGAAGGTAATTGGTTGCACCAGATCTTATTTAGGGGCTTCACAGGAAACGGGGTGAATACATATGCACGCACCACTTTTCCGTTTTGTATTTTTTTGAATTTTTTTGTTCTTTTTTTCATTTCACTTCACCAATTTGGATTGTTTTGTGTATGTCCATTACATGAAATTGAAATAAAATTAAATTTAAATGACAGGTTGTAATGCAACAAAATAGGAAAAACGCCAAGGGGGATGAATACTTTTGCAAGGCACTGTACATCTCACATAAATGTGTAAATAATAACCGTCAGTGGTACAGTACCGTTTGTCTTTGGTGTGGAGGTCCTCTGTGCTGTTGAAGGTGATGTTGGCTTTCAGCAGGAGAGACAGGTACGACACATACACCCTCTCTGACTCCAACAGCTCCAGGGCAGCCATCTGCCTCTTATCTGACACACACACACACACGCACGCGCACGCGCACGCACGCACGCACGCACACACACACACACACACACACACACAGTGCAAAAGAAGCAACACACTGAATGTCAGTTTACATACACTTAGGTTGGAGTCATTAAAACTAGTTTTTCAACCACTTCACAAATTTCTTGTTAACAAACTATAGTTTTGGCAAGTCAGTTAGGACATCTACTTTGTGCATGACACAAGTCAGTTTTCCAACAATTGTTAACAGACAGATTATTTCACTTCTAATTCACTGTATCAGTGTATTCTCTGTAATCCTCTTCCACCATAGTCCCTGTGCCCAAGAAAACAAAGGCAACCTGCCTAAATGACTACAGAACCGTAGCACTCACGTCCGTAGCCATGAAGTGCTTTGAAAGGCTGGTAATGGCTCACATCAACACCATTATCCCAGAAACCATAGACCCACTCCAATTTGCATAGCGCCTATACAGATCCACAGATGATGCAATCTCCATTGCACTCCACACTGCCCTTTCCCACCTAGACAAAAGGAACACCTATGTGAGAATGCTATTCATTGACTACAGCTCAGCGTTCAATACCATAGTACCCTCAAATCTCATCACTAAGCTAAGGATTCTGGGACTTAACACATCCCTCTGCAACTGGATCCTGGACATCCTGACAGGCCGCCCACAGGTGGTGAGGGTAGGTAGCAACACATCTGCCACGCTGATCCTCAACACTGGAGCCCACCAGGGGTGCGTGCTCAGTCCCCTCCTGTACTCCCTGTTCACCCACGACTGCATGGCCTGGCACGACTCCAACACGATCATTAAGTTTGCAGACGACACAACCGACAACGACGAGACAGCCTACAGGGAGGAGCTCAAAGACCTGGCCGGGTGGTGCCAGAATAGCAACCTATCCCTCAATGTAACCAATGCTAAGGAGATGATTGTGGGCTACAGAAAAAGGAGGACCGAGCACGCCCCCATACTCATCGACAGGGCAGCAGTGGAGCAGTTTGAGAGCTTCAAGTTCCTTGGTGTCCACATCACCAACAAACTAGAATGGTCCAAACACACCAAGACAGTCGTAAAGAGGGCACAACAAAGCCTATTCCTCTGAAGGAAACTAAAAAGATTTGGCATGGGTCCTGAGAACTTGAAATGTTCTACAGCTGCAACATCGAGAGCATCCTGACTGGTTGCATCACTGCCCGGTACGGCAATTGCTCGGCGTCCGACAGCAAGGCACTACAGAGGGTAGAGCGTATGGCCCAGTACATCACTGGGGCTAAGCTGCCTGCCATCCAGGACCTCTACACCAGGCGTTGTCAGAGGAAGGCCCTAAAAATTGCCAAAGACCCCAGGCACCCCAGTCATAGACTGTTCTCTCTACTAACGCATGGCAAGCGGTACCGGCGTGCCAAGTCTAGGACAAAAAGGACAGTTTTTACCCCCAAGCCATAAGACTCCTGAACAGGTAATCAAATGACTATTTGAATTGTGTGCCCATACCCCAACCCCTCTTTTACGCTGCTGCTACTCTCTCTTTATCATATATGCATAGTCACTTTAACTATACATTCATGTACATACTACCTCAATTGGCCCGACCAACCAGTGCTCCCACGCATTGGCTAACCGGGCCATCTGCATTGTGTCCCGCCACCCGCCACCCGCCACCCACCAAACCCTCTTTTACGCTACTGCTACTCTGTTCATCATATATGCATAGTCACTTTAACCATATCTACATGTACATACTACCTCAATCAGCCCGACTAACCGGTGTCTGTATGTAGCCTCGCTACATTTATAGCCTCGCTACTGTTATTTTTCACTATCTTTTTACTGTTGTTTTTATTTCTTTAATTACCTATTGTTCACCTAATACCTTTTTTGCACTATTGGTTAGAGTCTGTAGGTAAGCTTTTCACTGTAAGGTCTACCTACACCTGTTGTATTTGGCGCACGTGACAAATAAACGTTGATTTGATTTGATCACAATTCCAGTGGGTCAGAAGTTTACATACACTGAGTTGACTGAGCCTTTAAACAGCTTGGAAAATTCCAGAAAATGATGTCATGGTTTTAGAAGCTTATGATAGGCTAATTTACATAATTTGAGTCAATTGGAGGTGTAACTGTTGATGTATTTCAAGGCCAACCTTCAAACTCAGTGCCTCTTTGCTTGACATCATGGGAAAATCAAAAGAAAAAAGCCAAGACCTCAGAAAACAATTGTGGACCCCCACAAGTCTGGTTCATCCTTGGGAGCAATTTCCAAACGCCTGAAGGTACCACGTTCATCTGTACAAACAATAGTACGCAAGTATAAACACCATGGGACCACGCAGCCGTCATACCGCTCAGGAAGGAGACGCGTTCTGTCTCCCAGAGATGAACGTACTTTGGTGCGACAAGTGCAAATCAATCCCAGAACAACAGTAAAGGACCTTGTGAAGATGCTGAAGGAAACAGGTATAAAAGTATCTATATCCAAAGTAAAACAAGTCCTATTATGACATAACCTGAAAGGCCGCTCAGCAAGGAAGAAGCCGCTGCTCCAAAACTGCCATAAAAATGCCAGACTGAGGTTTGCAACTGCACATGGAGACAATGATTGTACATTTTGGAGAAATGTCCTCTGGTCTGATGAAACAAAAATAGAACTCTTTGCCCATAATGACCATCATTATGTTTGGAGGAACAAGGGGGAGGCTTGCAAGCCGAAGAACACCATCCCAATTGTTAAGCACGGTGTTGGTTTCATCATGTTTTGGGGGTGCTTTGCGGCAGGAGGACTGGTGCACTTCACAAAATAGATGGCATCGTGAGGGAGGAAAATTATGTGGATATATTAAAGCAACATCTCAAGACATCAGTCAGGAAGTTAAAGCTTGGTCGCAAATGGGTCTTCCAAATGGACAATGACCCCAAGCATACTTCCAAAGTTGTGGCAAAATGGCTTAAGGACAACAAAGTCAAGGTATTGGAGTGGCCATCACACAGCTCTGACCTCAATCCTATAGAAAATGTGTGGGCAGAACTGAAAAAGCATGTGCGAGCAAGGAGGCCTACAGACCTGACTCAGTTACACCAGCTCTGTCAGGAGGAATGTGCCAAAATTCACCCAACTTATTGTGGGAAGCTTGTGGAAGGCTACCCGAAATGTTTGACCCAAGTTAAACAATTTAAAGGCAATGCTACCAAATACTAATTGAGTGTATGTAAACTTCTGACCCACTGTGAATGTGATGAAAGAATTAAAAGCTGAAATAAATCATTATCTCTACTATTATTCTGACATTTCACATTCTTAAAATAAAGTGGTGATCCTAACTGACCTAAGACAGGGAATTTTTACTTGGATTAAATGTCAGGAATTGTGAAAAACTGAGAGTAAATGTATTTGTCTAAGGTGTATGTAAACTTCCGACTTCAACTGTATATACTGTAGTTCTGTTGGCTGGGTGTCTCTGACTAGCAGAAGGGTGCAACATTGGCTATGATTCATATATAAAGCACTTCTCCAGAAACTCCCATACTACCTCACCTCACTTCTAAACTGGAAATCGAGTAACTATAATACTCGCTCTCAAGACTGGCTGGTACTAGAGGTTCCACTGATCTCCTCTGCGTTAAGGAAGACTGCTTTCAGTTACTATGCTCCTCAGTTCACTTTAAAACTAGATTTTTTGGTCCCAAAAGGGGAATTTAGGGCTCTGATAATATATATGTATATATAATATATACAGTATATATTTTGATTGATTGTATATATTCGTTTCTACTACCCTTTTTGAATGTAATGTAATTTAATTTTGTAATTTTATGTAATGTTGTTACTGTAATTTTGTAGTGATCATTCCTGAATGTGTTGCTCACATTGTTGTTCTCAGGCCACCACTGGAAATGAAGGTTAATAAAATAAGTGTGCTTTTTACACAGCTGTGACCTATTAAATGGGAATAAGTCTATTGACTACAAAATAATTTAATGTAGGGCTCTGTAATGTAACAAGGGAATAAGTCACTGTGTGTAACGTCAGTGGTGATGTGCCTCACTGTTTTCTGAGGCACTCTGTGCATCCGTGTCGTCCCGGCTCTCTTTCGATTCTGTCCACACTGGAGACTTCGACTGACCCCTCTGGGGCAGGCCACTGGCTGCCTCCTGCTCTGAGTTAGAGGCTGCACCACACACAGTACATACATACACAGGGAGAAAACACAAGCATTGTCAATGCAATTCCGCTGTCTCTAATTGATTTCATGTGCTGTAACATCCCTATCCAGCCGCCAAGTATTTGATTCATCTAAAGGAAGTATGTTCAATGGCTAACCCTAACCCACTGGGCACACACTGGTTGAAGCAATGTTTGTTTTTTGAACCAACATGGAATAAACGTTGAATTGACGTCTGTGCCCAATGGGTAAGGACCAGCTAGTCAGTACATCGATGACACACATACAGGATCTCCTATGAGTGGACTCTGTCTGTTCCTCAGAGGTATAACTCACTCTGTGTCGAGGCTATGCTCCTGTGTGGAGAGATGCTGGGCAGGCTGGCAAAGTAATGCTGGATGACGTTGAGCTCTGTCTGGTTGGAGAGACACTCATGGCCCTCCCCATGGCAGTCCCCTTTGGAGCTTTTTCTGACAAAACCAAGGGGAATGGTGAGTTCATTTCAGGTGACGAAAGTATGTGTGTGAATGTTTGTGCATGCAACATGTGTGTGTCACACACCTCTGTTGAACGGGCCGGATCTCTCTGCCGGTCTCTGATTGGAGGAACTCCAGGCCTTCCTGTAGCTCTTTCTGTCTGCTGCTAACCTCTTTGATCTGGGTTAGAGCACTGCTCAGGTCCTCCTAAACACAACCAGAACATACACTCAGTGGCCAGTTTATAAGGTACACCACCCCGTACACGAAAATGGTTTCGCTCCTACAGACAGTGAGTCACATGGCTTTGGCTTGCTATATAAAGCAGGCAGACAGGCACCAAGGCATTTAGTCACTGTTCAATTGAATGTTAGAATGGGAAAAACGAGTGAACTAAGTGACTTTTTGCGTGGTATGATTGTCGGTGCCAGGCGCGCCGGTTCCAGTATCTCAAAAACAGCCGGCCTCCTGGGCTTTTCAAGCACGACAGTATCTAGGGTTTACCAAGAATGGCGCGACAAAAAAAAACATCCAGTCAGATGCAGTCCTGTGAGCGAAAACAGCTCGTTGATGAGAGAGGTCAAAGGGGAATGGCAAGAATCATGCAAGTGATGCGCAGTACGGCATCTCGAAATGCACAACTCGTCGATCATTGTCACGGATGTGCTATTTCAACAGATGACAACACCGGGTTCCACTCCCATCAGCTAAAAACAAGAAGAAGTGGCTCCAGTGGGCACGCGATCACCAACATTGGATAATTGAAGAGTGGAAAAACATTGGCTGGTCCAACAAATCCTGGTTCCTGTTGCGTCATGCTGATGGCAGATTCAGGATTTGGCATAAGCAGCATGAGTCCATTGCCCCAGCCTGCCTGGTGTCAATGGTACAGGCTGGTGGCGGTGGTGTAATGGTGTGGGGAATGTTTTCCTGGCACATGTTAGGTCCCTTCATACCAATTGAACAATGTTTCCATGCCCCAAAGAATTCAGGTTGTTCTGGAGGCAAAGGGGGGTCTGACCCGGTCGTACATGGGTGTATCTAATAAATTGGCCACTGTGTATAGCACAAGCACATCACTACGATATGTAGCTACATTCACAACACATGGTACATGTACCAGATAGCTACATACTGCAATACTTTTTTTGTGTTAAGCATCCTGCTTCAATTGCTAGAAACTGTTACTGGTTTTACTGTAGTCCACTTGTATGGTATGAGCAGAATGACAAACAGGCAAATATTTGGTTTCAGATATCAGTGAGGTTCCGTCAAGTCATGTGGAGAGTGCGGTACCTTAAACGTGTTGAGGGAGTTCCTGATTCCCATGATCCTGTCATCCAGGTCTCTCTGGTGTGCATGAGCCCTCTCTTCCAGACTGCTGTCCCTCTGCTGCAGCACAGCCATGTCCTGTAACACCCCCTGCAGCAATGTACGCAGCTCTGCCACCAAGGACTGCAGCTGGAGCACCAGGTCAGAGGTTAGCAGTCAGGATGTAACAACCGTTACTACAGTGATATGATTGTTTGTGACATTGCTAATGGCTCCAAAATGTCCAGAACATAACTGTGAAATGCTACATTGCTTCCATATGTGGGGGTGAATAAATTACATAGCTGTTTTAACCAAAGTAATAATAATTCTGTGGGTGCTTATATTTGTCCTACTTTACACATGTACAAGTGTGTATTAATACGCATGCGTGAATTGGAAATATTTTTTCTCCTTGAGAGTGGAGTCACGGCCAGGGTCTGAAATGATTAACAGCGACCATGGAGCAAATAGGGTTAAGTGCCTTGCTCAAGGGCACATTGACAGTTTTTTACCTTGTCGGCTTGGGGATTAGAAATAGCGATCTTTCGGTTACTGGCCCAACGCTCTAGAGGGTTCTCGTATGGGGACAGCCCAAAAAGCCTTTTTCTAAGAGTGTATCAGAGGTCAGCTAGGTCACAGCTCATTTTGCCACAGGGTTTGTTTCCTACAACGCTCTCCACTGAGTCACATTATCCTCGTTATCTTTTTCATTGTTGTTGTTGTTTGGAGTGTCCCAATTTCTCTTTTTTCCCTTCTGTTATATGCCAGCAGTGATTCCCTTTTTTCTCTCCTTTGGTGTAGCTGCCGTTCTTAGGATGTTGGGTTATTGAATTTAGTCTACAGAGATAAGTGAATCAGCTCATGTGAACAGACAGGGGTTCAGGCTGCTGCCAGCCCCAGTCATCTTCTCTTCACTCCTCTACTCTGTGGATACGGTCATGTGAAAGCCATCAGGCTGCAGATTCATTAGGGAAGCTGCCCTTCTTTACAGATGTACAGATGTTATCTCTGTGTTGCTGTGCAATACCCTGCCTCTGCTCACTACTTTAGAGTGCATAACAATACAGTACATACACAACACATACAGTACCTTACTGCAGTGCAACAACGTCTGTGTATTATATTGTACCAGTACTGTTACGATATTATACATATCTGGAGCATTTTGTTAGAACATACTGTATACCAGTCCATTGACATGCATTTACATATAATAAGATTAGAGACAGGCCGTAACCGAGGCTATTTCCATTTCTCTGGCGGTGTTGATCATACTGCACATAGGCAGCGGTGTCTTTTGCAAAGGAACTGACTATAGAGCTGGTTACCTGAGCAATCTCTAGGTTGGCCTCCTCCATTTCCTGGTTTTGTTCTAGAAGTCAAGGACATCAGTTAATCACGCATCAATATGGATTTACTGTAGCTCCCTGTCGCACACATCACTATGGAGAAAATCCTCAGATACAGCTCCCAATTATACACAAACCATTATTTTGAGATACAGAACAAAATAGACGATGATAAAGACAAATCATATAGTCATGTGGGATGTCCAACACAACGTCTCATTATGCAGCCTATGCACAGTAAATAATGTAAGAGTAAACCCTTACAAGTTACCCAAACACTAAAATTCTACATGTAATGTTAAAGTAGACAAGGCTTGTGTCATCAAACAATCAAACAGTTGTACCATAATGGAAATACCCTACTCAACTCCATCTGTTTCTGTTCAAATGCCAAATGTCCAATCAGCGAGCAGCATTTAAAGGTCATTTTAAATGTCTGCTTATCATACATTATGCATTTGAGCTTGTGCTGGAATTACATATTCTAAACAGGAATACATGTATAGCAGATTTCCTGAAAAAAAGAACAATGTAAAATAAAATTCAAGACAACCAATTTGGACCAAATTTGAAGTCTTTCAATGGTTGTATCATACATCAGAGTTTTGCCACGTAACTAGTTGTTAAGACATTGGATAGTCAGATAGTCATGTAATGCCGAAGAACATTGAATGAGAAGGTCAAGCATACCAACTTTGTTGCAATATCTTACCAATAACTGTCCATCCACAACAGGTATCATAAAAAGCGTATTTGTCCATGTAACCAGTTCAAACACATAAAAAAAAATATGTTATGCACAGCACACCAAAGATATTCCACATCAGCAATAAAAGTATTTTTATTTACTGTAGCATCTCTATAAACCATGTGACTACCAACTAATCATAAAATCCCAAAACCATCAACCAAAACCATATTGGTGATACCTGTAGTCAATGTGACATCTTGATTATAGAACCAGAATTTACCTTCCGTCTTGCTGTTTTCCATGGTTCCTGTGCCCACCTACCTAGACCACAAACAGGGTTGTGTAGTTTTAGCGTTCAAGGCACTCCTCTGTTCTGTCCTCCTCTGAACACTGTCCTGCGAACCCTCACTCTAAACCATGTGAGTCTGATGATCCTCCACACAAAAAGGGCCCTTGTGTACAGTAAGTGGAATGATGGTGGGAGAGGACAGACAGAGAGAGGGAGAGAGAGAGAGAGAGAGATGGAAGAGAGGGGTAGAGCTTGAGGGCTTTTGACACTCCTTCATAAGGAGACAATTGGACAGCTGATTCGATTTTCCCTTAACATGAATGCCCAATTTCATAGAAAAGATCAAACAGAACTATGACACAGGATTTGGTCAGCCCTGGCGGGTGACATGCAAAAGGTAGTCAGGATATGACGCCATTTTAGTCATTGTACATTTTCTATGTGATTCCATACAGTATTTGGCCAAGTTTACTTGATGACTGTGTGTCTGTATGTTACTGTTAGAAACAGTGATGTATGATGTGCTTCAGTGTGTTGTGTTATGCACACAATTAAGTAGGTCTACTGCACGATGTTGTTGTATATTTTTACATCAGCATGTTTGTGCAGTGTTTCTACTGTATAGTGGGTATGTGTTTTGGATTTACTGATACACACAAGGATTCACATTTCCCCAATGTTTTTTTTTAACTGTGTGGGTATCTATGAATGAGTGTGTTATTGGTATCAGACTCTAGTAGGGTTTATACTATGTGTATACTGTATATAGTGATGGCATTCTGCTCCTCCACGCCCCCAGGACCAAGTTCATCTCCTTGGGGGAATCAGGCTTTCAGCCCCTTTCTCTTTAGAAAGGCTTGTTGATAGCTGTGCTCCTTGTCCCTTGTAGTGTCAGCTGTGTTCTTTGTGTCAGTCGCCCTGTCTAGTTGTGTCTGTTTTTTTTGTGTTTATGTTTTAAATTGAGATTCTGTATAATGAAAAGTACTGTACTAATGTAATACATTATATTCTCTGTCAGCACTGTGTGAGTCTGTGTGATTAGCCTTTTACTGCATTAGGCTAAATCAGGGTCACACAGTGATTCTTGGTAGTGTTTTAAAAATATATATTTTTTAATTTAACTAGGCAAGTCAGGCAAGTAAATAAGAACAAATTCTTATTTACAATGACGGCCTACCCCGGACGATGCTGGGCAAATTGTGCACCGTCCTATGGGACTCCCAATCACATCCGGATGTGATACAGCGTGGAATCAAACCAGGGACTATAGTGACGCCTCTGAGATGCAGTGCTTTAGACCACTGCACCACTCGGGAGCTTGTTTTAAACAAATTGACACACCTCACATACATGATTATGGGCTTCAATTTTATTTATTTTTTTAAGATACCTGTTCCACTTCAGATATAGAGTTGAAATGTATTCAATTGGGAGTTTGCATCCCAATATTAAACTTTATTTACATCAGAGAAGACTGAAATATAACAAAACTGTTTGACATAGAAAAACAGGATTTCCGTCAGTTATTTTTAAATAATCTTTATTCATTATGTAATTACAAAAAATATTAATAACGCCACTTTTGGTCATTGACTGCATGAGAGGACTACGTGCCTTTTGATGCCAGCGGGCAGTTTCTCAAATCTCAGAACTCTGATCACTCCTTCCACAGCTTGCGGTCTTCCAAGAAAACAGGAAGTTGTGTGTGTTGCCTCTCCTTATGTAGCATAGCCTTATTACCAGTGTCACAAGTTCTGGCCTTGTGCTTGGAAGGCTGCAGCACAGGTCCACCGGGGATGAAAAGCTACTTCAGATGCTCAACAAAAGGATGTGTGTTTCAATGAAGAGCATACTATTCCCACAAATCAAGGCCTTCCTGTGAACCTATGTTCTGATTCTTTGTGTGTTTGTAGAGTGCTGTACTACCCTAATAAGCGTATGGGAATATTCTCCACCGATCTGATACGCTGGATGGGTGATGCAGTACATGCGCCATGCTACCTCCCACCATACAAACCACCCCCAGCACCCATATCAAGACCCAAGCACTCCAGGCTAGCTTGGGGTTGGAGGGGAAGGACCAACATCTGTGAACGACAAATGGACAAGGCCAGGCGATGCTCTAACCTCTGCTTGTTTAGTCAGAGGGGTAAAAAAAGTAAAATGTAAAAGACATTACTCAAAATACTCAACTACGAAAGAAAAGGAAACACAGTTCTATGCTCTCAGCAGATGTTTGATGATTTACTGAAGACACTTATGGACATAACCACCACACATCTTATTGAGGAATTCATCACATAACTTTGTTTAACAAATTCAGTAAACACCAGATGCACACATTAAGCAAATTAACTATATAAATTATACCACACACATTATAGTGACATCAGTGGGAGTAAAGAGACATTCTTGTTGGCGTTCAAGAAACAGATCATTGATGGACTCCTCCACCGATCTAGATTTGTACGCTGCTTATGAAGAGTTAAAATATTCCAAATAAACTGCAGTAGAAATAGTTTTAGCCTAACACTGTTGGTTAACTGAGGCTTACACAGCCACACACACACAGACTGTGTTTCAGCACCTCCAAAGAGGACTCTTGGCTGTGTGACTCAAAGCAATGACTCATTCATTGCACGGTGCCATGAGGTGTGTTCACCACACTGTCATTCGCTGACTACTAAAGTCTTTCCTACAGGTAAAAGAGACCAGGTGTCACTGCAGGAGTTTTATGGGAAGAACAAGGACATTGTATGTTTCATTTCATTTGGTGCCTTTAAAATCTCTTACTGGAGTCAAATTTTGTTCTTTTGAATATATTTTTTAATCTATATTCAATAAATGCTCATAAATGTAAGAGAAATTAGAGTTATGTTATCTCACATTATGTCATGGGTTACATGTTGAGTTTAAGTTTCAAACCAGGAGCTGCCTTGTTGTGGAAGCCTCCAATCCAAACAAGTCCCTGAGAGTCGGTGAACTCCCCGTCACCCTCCAACCTAAAAAACAATTTAAAAAACAATAGAGCCATCATTCGCTAGCCATAGGCCTAGCCTATTATTCACCTAACATTCACTAGCCTACATCAAAATATGATAGGAAAAAGTTAACACGCTAAAGTAATGGGTTCACCTGTTCTTGCTGAAGCTGCCGCAGTATTTGGTCCCGTCAGAGAAGCTGTATGTCCCTGTGCCGTGATACATGTTGTCTTTGAAGTCCCCTTCATACAGGGCCCCAGAGGGATGCTCCAGAGTCCCTCTGCCATTCATCTGGAATAGAGGGAGCACTGGTCACTCACAGCAAACATCACAAAAACTATGACCCTCTAGTCCAAATACCAATCCCTATCAATTCTGTCCTAACATAGGCCTACACCCAGCCATGCACTCGCACACACATACCTTGTCATCATGCCACTCTCCAGTGTAGGTGACACCACTGGCTGAGGTGTGTTTGCCCATACCACTCCTCCTCACGACTCCCTCTGTGGACCTGCAGCACTCTCCTTCTGGTGATGGCCACAGTAATGCAGCTGGTTATAACAGGTGGTTATAACAGTTATAATCATTCATTTAATGTTACTGTGTCAATATGAGCACTTACCATATCTGTCACCATTTGGGAAAATGTAGGATACTTGCAAATTCCCTTCCTCTGAAAATAAATATGTGAGTGGAGTTTAAGACTGCAACATAGGCTAATAGTTAGGCTTAAGCACAAACATACATTATATACACACCAAAAAAGCAGATAACTTGAGATGTCCAAGTCTGGTCTCTGCCTACCTTCGCTTTCTGTGACCTTTCCTTTTTTCTTCTCTGCAGGAAAAACACTTTAATAATGACATTATGTTGTAGCTAGCTATGCTATTTCTGTATTATGCTGGCTATACAGTACGGTAACTGGCTAACGTTGGCTACTCACCAGACATTTTAGTAATGCTTCGTCAAATTGAATTTACTCAATATAGCTAGAGCTTTTAGCTAACTTTAGCTGGCTGTCAAGCTAGTCAATACATTTCGGATTTGTTGCTAGTTCAAACATGACTATAGCTATATCTTTTTCAATTTTTTCGTGCTAGTCCAGCTGATGTTGTTGCGATGCATTTCCTAAACTTTATATTACCATGGTAACTCTACACAACCTTAACCGGGAAATAAACTTTGACCTCTGATTGATTAACCAATGAGAAAGACGGTGAAGTTGTAAATAGTCTTGGTCTCTGGATAAATAACCTGTTATCCGTTTCTCTTATGCATTATTTTTATCGACAGTAAATATTTTTTTGAATAGCAAAATAATTTACTAATTGTCCTCTTGCCCATACAGAAAGAAACAATGTGCCTCCCGACCTACTGATATCTATTTTACGGCTAATGGCTAGCAATCCTCCGTCCTAGCTGGCTGTGACAATGCACTGTTGAGTGGGCATTCTGGTCAATTATCTAGTTTGCAGACAACCCAATAAGTGTTATGAACTAAACACGATGTAAACGTGTGCCTTGTCAGCCATAAAGTAACACTTTAGCTATCCGGTTCCTACTACTTTCAAGGCACCTACACCGTGCCTTGCAAAAATGATGTACACCTGCTCTACTGTATGTGTCATCTGAATTGACAACTGAAATCCAGATTAGGAAGTGAAATGAGCAACTACAAAAGAACCTAGTGCTACAGTAATGGAAGTAGGATGTCTGATGCATAATCCACATAACATAGTTGGCTGGCAATGCGTTGTGCTATTGAATAGTCCGGCGGGTTTTATACTGCACTCCTCTTAAGATAATTAGTTAGATATTAGCTCTTATCCTTTGAACTGTGGAATAAACCTCAATAATAAATGAATTTTTCTTTCTCTGTTGAGAGAGCTGCAGACCTAGGACTATGACAACGAGCCTTGTGGGTGAGTGTTCTCATAACATAGGAAGAGAGCCTGTATACTGGAGTGCCTTCAGAATACTGGGGTCTCTGTATAATATTGGAAGAATTGGAAAAGGTGTTGGTATTCAGAGATTGTTGTTTTCTTCTCTGCAGAGGTTTGTTTAGTTGCACTGGGATGTATCAGGTGTCACTCAATTTTTTGACTGGAACAGACTAATAACATCACAAAATCTTAACCCACCTGTTCTTTCTCAGTAAAGAAGCAGAGGAATATGATGAAGAGCAGGAGTATGACTAGCTGGATTACCAGGAGGAAGGGCAGTTCTGGAACCTAATGAGCCTGTGGAGAGCCCTGTCTATGATCCTGACTCAGAGGACGAATGGTGGCCCACACCCAAGCCAGTCATAGGACTGTTTGCCATAGGAAAGTTCTGCAGGTATCAGCAGGAGTCTCTGGCCCTCACCGCCATCTACGGCAACCGCTTCACCGAGCGTATTGCCAACAGCATGTGGACCATCACTCTGGACCCCGACCTCCTGCACTATCACCGGCGGCCCCCTTTTACTTTCGGGACATCTGCCGGCTGCAGGTTTGGAACCAAGTGCAAGTATAAGCACCAGATGTCCACCCAGGTGAACGCCTCAGGCCCCCAAGACCCAGTGCGAGCCAGCCAGCCTGAATTCAGCTCTACAGAGTATGAGCTGGAGGACCTTATATAGACAGGTGTGTGACTTTCCAACTCATGTCCAATCAATTGAATTTACCACAGGTGTACTCCAATCAAGTTGTAGAAACAACTCAAGGATGATCAATGGAAACAGAATGCACCTGAGCTCAATTTCGAAGTCTCATAGCAAAGGGTCTGAATACTTATGTAAATAAGGTATTTCTGGTATTTTATGTTTTTGTATATTAGCAAAAATGTCTAAAAACCTGTTTTCGCTTTGTCATTATGGGGTGTTGTATGTAGATTGCTGAGAATTTTTATCCATTTTAGAATAAGGCTGTAACGTAACAAAATGTGGAAAGAGTCAAGGGGTCTGAATACTTCCCGAAGGCATGAAGAGAAGACAGAGGGTCATCAGCAAGAGAACACCAAACTGTGTCGAGAGTTCAGGAGAAAACAGGTAGAGTAGAGAGTGTACATCATTCTGGGCTGTTACTACCAGGGTTTTTTCTGGATTAAAAGGGGTTTTAGGGCCTCCCGAGTGGCGCAGCGGTCTAAGGCACTACAGAGGCGTCACTACAGATCTGGGTTCGAACCTGGGCTGTGTCGCAGCAGGCCGCGACTGAGAGACATATGAGGCGACGCACAATTGGCCCAGCGTCATCTTGGTTAGTGGAGGGTTTGGCTGGCCGGGATGTCCTTGTCCCATCGCACTCTAGCGACTCCTGTGGCGGGCCGGGCGCATGCACGCTGATATGGTCGCCAGTTGGACGATGTTTCCTCCGACACATCGGTGTGGCTGGCTTCCGAGTTAAGCAAGCAGTGTGTCAAGAAGCAGTGCGGCTTGGCAGGGTCATGTTTTGGAAGACGCATGGCTCTCGACCTTCGCCTCTCCCGAGTCCGTATGGGAGTTGCAGCGATGGGACAAGACTGGAACTACCAACTGGGGAGAAAAAGGGGTAAAAAGTTTAGGTGGTGGGGGCATGGCAGGGCCAATTTTCTGCAATTATAATAATTTCTCCATGGAGCTGAGAGACATTTTTGTCGTTTTAAAGCAAATGTCCTGCAATTCGATACATTTTCCCATGCAGCTGAGAGACTTAGTCGACCCGAAAAAACACTAAGGCGGCCTGCACAAGGATTTCAATAGCAGAAAAATCCCTGACTACAGTACAAGAGAGAAATGTAAGCAGCCTGTCATGCTATTTAGCGCCATCTATTGGTGTTATGGGGGAATTGCGATTTATCAGTCCTGTCCAATACTAGTCATGCCTGTAAACCTTACAGCTAAAATCATAAGTGGTCATGTCCCTAGTGATGATATTGGAATCTCTGTTTGCTCCACCTAATCACCTGTTACTGTTCCTCTCTCTGCCAGTCATCCAGGCATTTCAACTCCATGGTGCAGCAGAGACTCAAGCTGGCTGACTGGAATGAGAAGGACCTACTGATGTGAAATGATGGTATTAGATTTGTTGCATGCTGCAGTGTTCTAGGTTTGATGTTAATTTGGTGTTAAGATCTGATGTCTTTGTGTTGGTCTTCTACAGGTGTGGTAAGACCACCCAGATCCCTTAGTTCATTCTGGATGTGTCTCTGAGTGGGCCGGCCGACCAGGTGGCTAACATACATTTACATTTAAGTCTCTCTCTCTCTCTCTCTCTCTCTCTCTCTCTCTCTCTCTCTCTCTCTCTCTCTCTCTCTCTCTCTCTCTCTCACTCACTATATGTCCCCCCCTTCCTTCCTTCCTCCCTCTACCAGGCTGCTGTATTGCACCACAGGAATGCTGCTGAGGAGGTTGGGGGGGAGGCAGACCTCCCAGGGATCTCTCATATCATAGTGGATGAGGTGCCTGAGCGCACAGAGGAGAGGTGAGATCACACATTTTGAGGATCTCTCCTTTATAAGTATGCATAAGCATCCCCTCGTAAGCCAACAGCAGATAGACTCACTCACTATTGTGCCAGTTGTCTCATCTTGATTTTCTCTCTCTCTCTCTCTCTCTCTCTCTCTCTCTCTCTCTCTCTCTCTCTCTCTCTCTCTCTCTCTCTCTCTCTCTTTCTCCTCATCTCTCCTCATCTCTCCTCATCTCTCCTCATCTCTCCTCATCTCTCTCCCTCAGTGACTTCCTCCTGCTGGTGGTGAAGGATCTGATGGTCCAGAGCCCAGAACTGAAGTTCATCCTGATGAGTGCCACCCTGAAAGCTGACCGCTTCTCCCTGTACTACACCAACTGCAACACCATCCACATACTGATGCACACTATCTACCCCAGCACACACCATCCACATCCTTCAAGCCTCTTGGTGTATTTAGGGAAAAGTGGATAACAGTGGATATAACAGTATTGTTAGACGAGTCAGCGGTTATGTCATGATGATCTCTGGTGTTTTCCAGGACACACTTTCCTCGCCATTGCCAAAACCTGGTAAATATCACACTCCAAACCCTGAAATATTGTACCATAAACCCAACAGGGTATTGTTTCTGTTCTTCAGGTGTATGTGACCTATACTCTCTCCTTTCCTCCCAGATACATAATTGAGGATGTCAGTCCGTTAATGCGCTCAGGAGGGGGGGGACAAGTCCTCATCGGGCAGCAGGAGGGACAGAGGTGGGCCCAAAGACCCTGTGGACTAGCTAGGAGACAACATGTGGTCCATCAGGAACCTCCAAAAGAAAGACTTCATTAAAGACTCCAACCCTGACCAGCAGCTCAGCCTGCAGGAACTCACTATTCCAATACAAATCAAAGGCGAGGCTTTTGTTGATCTCCCTGTCCCCTCAGCTAAATACACCACACTATGTCAGCGTCTCAAATGGCACCCTATTCCCTGTAGTCCCTGTACTCTGAGAATGTTAATCAGGATGTTTTTGTTTGTTTAAAGACACCAAGATGTCTGTGCTGAAGACCAGCTCTGCCTGGTTAAGATCTGGACCTGGTGCAGAGCGTGCTGGAGTTGTCACGCCCTGGCCTTAGTATTCTTTGTTTTCTTTATTATTTTAGTTAGGTCAGGGTGTGACATGGGGAACGTTTGTGTTTTGTCGGTTTTGGGTTATTATATGGTAAAGGGGGTGTTGGGTGTATTGTATGGGTTTGTGTGTAGTGCATGTGTCTAGCGTTGTCTATGTTGGTTTAGTTGTTTAGGAGAGTCTATGGTTGCCTGAATGAGTTCCCAATTAGAGACAGCTGATTTCTGTTGTCTCTGATTGGGAGTCATATTTAGGGTAGCCATAGGCTTTCATGTGATGTGGGTAATTGTCTATGTGATACGTTTGTAGCCTGTGTGTGTACATCGTTATTTAGCTTCACGATCGTTTTGTTAGTTCGTAAGTGTGTTTGTTTCGTTTTGCCTTCTTCACCAATAAAAGGAGATGGCTTATTTTCCAAATGCTGCGTTTTGGTCCGTCAATCCAGTACACGATCGTGACAGGAGTATATGGTGGACGGGGACAATAGCTACCCTCCAGGTGAGAGAGCACTACAGACAGATGGAATGGCAGATGGATAGTCACACAGTGAACGTTTAGTTTCTTGATTTCCCTTTAGGTAACACTTTACATGAAGTTATGCTGTATCTGTGTATTTATACTGGAAATCTCCATTATGAACAATGTCTCCTTCCCTGTCCAGGTGCTGTGTTGGTGCTGCTGGACCTGGCTGAGATTAAGATGCTCTATGAGCAGCTCCAGACCAACAGGATGTTCAACAACCGGAGGGGAGCCAGGTAGGGAAATACAGGGAGCACTGTACTGGATGAATTTGCAGGATTGCTAGAATTATGAGTTGTAGAGTTTTGCATAAATATGTGGTTGTGATGGGTTGAGTTTTTATACAGGTGTGTGTGTTCTGGTACAGATGTAGATGGGTTATGTTTGTTGTGAATATAGTTGTGTGTGTGTGTGTGTGTGTGTGTAGTAAAGTGCGTGTGATTGTGTGTCAGGTGTGTGATGTACCAGCTCTACTCGTCACTGTCTTTTTTATATATATATTTTTTGTATTTATTTATATAAGTATTTTTTTGTACATCTACTCCCCAATTTCATGATATCCAATTAGTAGTTGGTCTTGTCCCATCGCTGCAATTCCTCTACGGACTCGGGAGAGGTGAAGGTCGAGAGCCATGCGTCCTCCGAAACACGACACTGCCAAGCCGCACTGCTTCTTAACACACTGCTCACTTAACCCAGAAACCAGCTGCACCAATGTGTCGGTGGAATGACCGTCCAGCTGGCGCCCGAAGTCAGTTTACAGACGCCCGGCCCGCCGCAAGGAGTCACTAGAGCTTGAGGGGACAAGGAAATCCCTGTCAGCCAAACCCTCCTCTAACCCGGACGACGCTGGGCCAATTGTGCGCTGCCTCATGGGTCTCCCGGTCACGGCCGGCTGTGACACAGCCTGGGATCGTACCCGGGTTTGTAGTGACGCTTAGTCCGCTGCACCACTCGGGAGGTCCAATCGTCCCTGTTTAACAAGGAGCAGCAGGCTGTGTTCAGCTGGTCACCAAGATCATCATCACCACCAATTTCGCAGAGACCTCCTTCACTATCAATGACATGGTCTATGTGGTCGACTCGGGCAAGATAAAGGAGAAAAGGTACTGTAACCTCTGACCTCTAAACCCTCGGATGTCTCTGCAGACAGGAGCTGTGTTCCAATATTCTCAACTGGTTTCCATTAGATAAGTGCAAACTATGTTAATGTGTACAACTCATATATTTTCTATACTAACCTGTTATAAGGAATGGACCAAATCATTGATAGCAGTGCATAATTGGCTGATTATAATACACACTGGGCTAGACGGCATGTGAGTGTTATTTTGCTGTCTTTCCCCTCAGTTACAACGCTTCTAAGAGCATGGAGGGCCTGGAGGAGTCGTGAGTGACCCATGCCAATGCCCTGCAGAGGAGGGGGTGAGCGGGCCATTTGGCCTCGGGGGTCTGCTTCCACTTCTTCACCATCCACTGCTACCAACACCAGCTGGCTGAACAGAGCTGCCAGAGATCCAGAGTGTCCCCTCGGAGCAGCTCTGCCTCAGGCAAGCAGACCATTACAGGATTCTCCCTACATCGGGAGTAAAATTTTCCTAATCTCGAAGGCTGAGATTCACTATGAAGGAATTTTATACACCATTGACACTGAAAATTCGACTGTTGCTCTCACCAAAGTCTGCTCCTTTTCTACTGAGGACCACTCTACTGACCAATTCCAGTCTTCCATTAAATAATTATCAACTTAAACAACTTAGTCAAAATCCTTTTCCAGCAGCATACCACCCTGCATCCCACTGCTGGCTTACTTCTGAAACTTAGCAGGGTTGGTCCTGGATGGGAGACCAGGTGCTGCTGGAAGTGGTGTTGGAGGGCCAGTAGGAGGTACTCTTTCCTGTGGTCTAAAACAAATATCCCAATGCCCCAGGGCAATGATTGGGAACACTGCTCTGTGTAGGGTGCCGTCTTTCGGATGGGATGTTAAACGGGTATCGTGACTCTTTGTGGTCACCCATGCCAGTTATTGTAAGAGTATGGGTGTTAACCCCGGTGTCCTGGCTAAATTCCCAATCTGGCCCTCATAGCATCATGACCACCTAATCATCCCCAGCTTCCAATTGCTTCCTCCATCCTCTCCCCTGTTGTTGCTGTACATGAGAATGTGTTTTCAGTCAACTTACCTGGTTAAATAAGAGTTGAATCATTTCTAATGTCACCTAACTACAGCACTGTGCCTCTGGCGCTCTTAAGGGACCAATTAGTGTTATTTACTCATGTACCAGGCATTGTCTCTCATATTTAACCACTGACATTCATTTGAATCTTCCCTGGATTTTCAATGTAGATACTCATGACATGTTGTCACCAATGCAAACATATTTTCACTTTGAGATTTCCCAACACTGCCCCCTTTCTCCACCTCTCTCTCTATCCCCTCTTTCCTTCTCTCTCTCAGGATTAGGGTGCAGTGTTGGGTGTGTTTGTGGAGCGGCTGTTGGAGTCTGTTCTCTCGGAGGATGCCCTCAGCCATGGGCAGTCTGGACGTGGCCAAGCAACGTCTGCAAGACCTGGGGGCTCTGACGGCCGACGAGAAGCTCACCCCTCTGAACTACCACCTGGCCTGTCTGCCCATGGACGTCCACATTAGCAAACTCATGCTGTTTGGTGCCATCTTCCACTGCCTGGACCCTGCCCTCACAGACGCTGCCAGCCTGGCCTTCCCCCTTCAAAAGGCCCTTTTTACTACTGTTTGCCTGAGTTTACTAATGGCAGTCTATCAGAGCCTTGGATTGAATTGGAATGAGTAGAAATGTGAACTTCCGTGAGGCTTTCCATTTTCACACAGACGGTCACAAGTTTCTCTCTCCTATTCCCCCTGTCCTGTTTTTCTCTCTTATTTTTTTCTCTTCTCCTGCAGTGTTTTCTTCCTGCGGCCAGGTGTCTCCTTGGGATAAGAGGGAGGAGGCCAATGAGAATAAACTGAGTTACGCCCTGGCTAACAGTGACCATCTGGCCCTGCTGCAGGGATACAAAGTGCTGTACTTTACACACTGGGCAGACCTGAACCTCTCTACTGTTTATCCCCTAACCATGTCACGAATATTAACACACACTAGCACTATAACACTAATGCCAGAAATACTGAAATGATACCTGAACCAGCTATGAAAAATTGCATTTGCCTTGAGACACAGATGCACATGTTCTGAGTGGCAATGCAAGATGTAGAACCAACTAAAACACCGGGTAGAATACAGATTATCTGCTGTGGACATGTGACTGTCTAATGTAATGTGTTGCTGTTGCACACGGCTGGTGTGGTGCAGCCAAGAACGTGAACTAGGCTTGGTTTCAGTACTGCTGAGAGAACGTCTTGCCTGGCAGGGCCTTACAGGTCAGATACTGTTCTGTGGCATCTATCCTGACAGGTGGCATTATTACAGTGTTGTATTGTACGGTACTTGCAAGAGTCTGAGATGTGCTTTGTGGTTTGCAGGAGATAACCAGTCTGAAGAGGCAGTTTACAGAGCTGCTGTCTGACATTGGCTTTGTCAAGGAGGGACTGGGGGCCAGAGTCATGGAGAGAATGGCTGCCAAACTGACTGAGGGTGTCCTGGAGGCTAGGGGCTGCGAGGTAGAACACACACACACATATATATGTTTCAATCAGAATTATACAGTACTTAAGGTAGAAATTAGTGATGGGACGTTGGGTTCTTTTTACTGACTTGGATCTTTTCAACTCGTTCAGTCAAACAAAAAAATCTTTAGACTGTAATGCCCATAGCACGCAGGACACTACCAGCAAACAATGAATAATAAACAAAATTATTAGGATTCTTCAAGCCTCTCGTTCACCATAGGGGCTTATTGGAGCTGTCATTTGTGACTGAGACTTATAAAAGTGTGCTTCAAGCAATGTACATTTTTGATTGCTAGGCATACAAATAACATCATTTATACCTTTGAAACAAGGTCTAGTTGCTGCCACAACCGGACTAGATTGTGAACAACTCAATGGCAGAATGCCATTGCTTGACTTCTGCACAATATCGTTCGCAAACTGCAGCAGCCCCCAAGTTCAAGTTGTTTGAGCAGAGGCAGGCTGTGTATGTTTTGGTTCTTCAAAGCTGTGTTCATTGATAACATTCAATAATAAATTCATTGCATTTCGTTCTTGAACCATGCCATCAATTATCAAAACATGTATTGGTCTTCTCTATTCTGCCTGGAGCATGATCTATTTTCCTGCGTGCACATGTGAAATCAAATCCAATTTTATTTGTCACATGCTTCGTAAACAACAGTGAAATGCTTACTTACGGGTCCTTTTCCAATAATGCAGAGTTAAAGATAAAAAATATAAATAGTAAAACGAGTAATAAATACACAAAGACTAACAATAACGAGTAAAATATGAAATGGCTTTACACAGGGAGTACAAGTAACGAGTTGATGTGCAGGGGTACGAGGTAGCTATGTACATATCAGTAGGGGTAAAGTGACTAGACAACTAAATAGATAATGGACTGAGCAGTAGCAGCAGCGTGTGTGGAGCAGTAGCAGCAGCGTGTGTGGAGCAGTAGCAGCAGCGTGTGTGGTGCAGTATAGCAGCAGCGTGTGTGGAGCAGTAGCAGCAGCGTGTGTGGAGCAGTAGCAGCAGCGTGTGTGGAGCAGTAGCAGCAGCGTGTGTGGAGCAGTAGCAGCAGCGTGTGTGGAGCAGTAGCAGCAGCGTGTGTGGAGCAGTAGCAGCAGCGTGTGTGGAGCAGTAGCAGCAGCGTGTGTGGAGCAGTAGCAGCAGCGTGTGTGGAGCAGTAGCAGCAGCGTGTGTGGAGCAGCAGCAGCAGCGTGTGTGGAGCAGCAGCAGCGTGTGTGGAGCAGCAGCGTGTGTGGAGCAGCAGCGTGTGTGGAGCAGTAGCAGCAGCGTGTGTGGAGCAGTAACAGCAGCGTGTGTGGAGCAGTAGCAGCAGCGTGTGTGGTGCAGCAGCGAGTGTGGTGCAGTAGCAGCAGCGTGTGTGGAGCAGCAGCAGCAGCGTGTGTGGAGCAGCAGCAGCGTGTGTGGAGCAGCAGCGTGTGTGGAGCAGCAGCGTGTGTGGAGCAGTAGCAGCAGCGTGTGTGGAGCAGTAACAGCAGCGTGTGTGGAGCAGTAGCAGCAGCGTGTGTGGAGCAGCAGCAGCGTGTGTGGAGCAGCAGCGTGTGTGGAGCAGCAGCGTGTGTGGAGCAGTAGCAGCAGCGTGTGTGGAGCAGTAACAGCAGCGTGTGTGGAGCAGTAGCAGCAGCGTGTGTGGTGCAGCAGCGAGTGTGGTGCAGTAGCAGCAGCGAGTGTGGAGCAGTAGCAGCAGCGAGTGTGGTGCAGTAGCAGCAGCGAGTGTGGTGCAGTAGCAGCAGCGAGTGTGGTGCAGCAGCGAGTGTGGTGCAGTAGCAGCAGCGAGTGTGGTGCAGTAGCAGCAGCGAGTGTGGTGCAGTAGCAGCAGCGAGTGTGGTGCAGTAGCAGCAGCGAGTGTGGTGCAGTAGCAGCAGCGAGTGTGGTGCAGTAGCAGCAGCGTGTGTGGTGCAGTAGCAGCAGCGTGTGTGGAGCAGTAGCAGCAGCGTGTGTGGAGCAGTAGCAGCAGCGTGTGTGGAGCAGTAGCAGCAGCGTGTGTGGAGCAGTAGCAGCAGCGTGTGTGGAGCAGTAGCAGCAGCGTGTGTGGAGCAGTAGCAGCAGCGTGTGTGGAGCAGTAGCAGCAGCGTGTGTGGAGCAGCAGCGTGTGTGGAGCAGCAGCGTGTGTGGAGCAGTAGCGTGTGTGGAGCAGTAGCAGCAGCGTGTGTGGAGCAGTAGCAGCAGCGAGTGTGGAGCAGTAGCAGCAGCGAGTGTGGAGCAGTAGCAGCAGCGAGTGTGGAGCAGTAGCAGCAGCGAGTGTGGAGCAGTAGCAGCAGCGAGTGTGGAGCAGTAGCAGCAGCGAGTGTGGAGCAGTAGCAGCAGCGAGTGTGGAGCAGTAGCAGCAGCGAGTGTGGAGCAGTAGCAGCAGCGAGTGTGGAGCAGTAGCAGCAGCGAGTGTGGAGCAGTAGCAGCAGCGAGTGTGGAGCAGTAGCAGCAGCGAGTGTGGAGCAGTAGCAGCAGCGAGTGTGGAGCAGTAGCAGCAGCGAGTGTGGAGCAGTAGCAGCAGCGAGTGTGGAGCAGTAGCAGCAGCGAGTGTGGAGCAGTAGCAGCAGCGAGTGTGGAGCAGTAGCAGCAGCGAGTGTGGAGCAGTAGCAGCAGCGAGTGTGGAGCAGTAGCAGCAGCGAGTGTGGAGCAGTAGCAGCAGCGCGTGTGGAGCAGTAGCAGCAGCGCGTGTGGAGCAGTAGCAGCAGCGCGTGTGGAGCAGTAGCAGCAGCGCGTGTGGAGCAGTAGCAGCAGCGCGTGTGGAGCAGTAGCAGCAGCGCGTGTGGAGCAGTAGCAGCAGCGCGTGTGGAGCAGTAGCAGCAGCGCGTGTGGTGGAGCAGGAGCGCGTGTGGTGGAGCAGGAGCAGCAGCGCGTGTGGTGCGGTGTGTATGTGTGCATAGAATAGAGTCAGTGTAAGAGAGTTAGTTCATAAAAGGGTCAATGCAGGTAGTCCGGTTAGCCATTTGATTAGTAGTATTAGTAGTATTGTGGCTTGGGGGTAGAAGCTGTCAGGGTCCTGTTAGTTCCAGACTTGGTGTACTGGTACCGCTTGCCGAGATAGACAGTTGGTGGTCTGCGGAGCCGCTTAGCCGGAGGAGCGCATATTAATCCTGCTGTAGGATTCATTGCAGCCAGCAGGTTAAATGAACAACTAAAATGAATGTGTCACTCAGAAAAAGGAATCGTGACTCGAGTCAGTAAAAAGTAGTTAAAAAAGAACGACTCGTTCGTGAGCTGCAAATTATTAATATAAATGCTGCATTGTCACATGAAATCTGTTCATAAATCATGCAAGTTAATCTCCACAGGCCAACCTCAACTCTGACAACATTGACAACATCAGGTTGCTCTGTGCTGCCCTTTATCCCAATGTAGTTCAGGTGAGCCTTTACCCATCCAGCATGATCAACAGCTCAGTACTTGTATAATGTACACTGAAAAAATATATAAACGCAACATGCAACAATTTCGAAGTTACAGTTCATAGGAAATCAGTCAATTGAAATAAATAAATTAGGCCCTAATCTATGCATTTCACATGACTGGGAATACAGATATGCACCTGTTGGTCACAGATACCTTCAAAAAAAAGTAGGGGCATGGATCAGAAAACCAGGCAGTATCTGGTGTGACCACCATTTGCCTCATGCAGCGCGACACATCTCCTTCGCATAGAGTTGATCAGGCTGTTGATTGTGGCCTGTGGAATGTTGTCCCACCCCTTTTCAATGGCTTTGCGAAGTTGCTGGATATTGGCGAGAACTGGAACAAGCTTTCGTATACATCGATCCAGAGCATCCCGAACATGCTCAATGGGTGACGTGTCTGAGTATGCAGGCCATAGAAGAACTGGGACGTTTTCAGCTTCCAGGCATGGGCCATGGGGCACCCTGTTCACAACGTTGACATCAGCAAACCGCTTGCCCACACGACACCATACATGCTGTCGGCCATCTGCCCTGTACAGTTGAAGCCGGGATTAATCTGTGAAGAGCACACTTCCCCAGTGTGCCAGGGGCCATCGAAGTTAAGCATTTGCCCATTGAAGTTGGTTACGACGCCGAACTGCAGTCAGGTTAAGACCCTGGTGAGGACGACGAGCATGCAGAGTAGCATCCCTGAGAGGGTTTCAGACAGTTTGTGCAGAAATTCTTCAGTTGTGCAAACTCACAGTTAAATCAGTTGTTCGGGTGGCTGGTCTCAGACGATCCCGCAGGCATGGTTACACGTGGTCTGCAGTTGTGAGGCCGGTTGGATGTACTGCCACATTTTTAAAATGACGTTGGAGGCGGCTTATGGTAGAGAAATGAACATTAAATTAGCTAGCAACAGCTCAGGTGGACATTCCTACAGTCAGCATGCCAATTGCACAGTCCCTCAACTTGAGACATCTGTGGCATTGTGTTGTGTGACAAAAGTGCACATTTTAATGTCCCCAGCACAAGGTGCACCTGTGTACTGATCATGCTGTTTAATCAGCTTCTTAATATGCCACACCTGTCAGGTGGATGGATTATCTTGGCAAAATAGAAATGTTCACTAACAGGGATGTAAACAAATTTGTGCGCAACATTTGAGAGAAATAAGCTTTTTGTGCATATGGAACATTTCTGGGATCTTTTATTTCAGCTCATGAAACATGGGACCAACACTTTACATGTTGTGTTTTATATTTTTGCTCAGTATATGTACCTTAGCTAAGCCATTGTTTCCTGTGCTAGGTGAGGTCTCCTCATGAGAAGTTCAAGCAGACCAGTAAAGGCGCGGTGAAGATGAAGACGAGCTGCGCTACATGACCAAGAATGAATACACCCCTCCTCCGTTAACTACAACTTCCGCACAGTGAGAATAAACTACAGAGACATAACCAATACTATTTTACAGTAACTAAAAAGTTCATACAAAACAACCACACAAGCTGTTTTTTTGTTTTGTTCTAGTTGTTTATTGGTCAAGTGGTGGTTTCCGGGGCCACTACGACAGCCCCTACATGGTGTACCATGAGAAGGAGAAGATGAGCCAAGGGTTCATCAGAGACTGCAGCATGGTGTCAGTGTACCCCCTGGTTCTGTTCAGAGGGGGACAGGTTAACATGGAGCTGCAGAAGGGAGAGTTCGTCATCTCCCCGGAAAGAGTACCTTGTCTGCAGCCGCTACATAAAATCAGTACTACTGCTCTGAGAAAAGGAGCACTATGTACAGCAGGTGTTTTACTTCCACCCAATGCCTGTGTAGGAGACATGCGACAGTGGCTCATAGCCAAGGAACAGAAATCATTCCAAGAAATGTACTACTGTGTTTCTATTTTCTTCAAAACTGTTTGCCAATGTCTTGAATCTCTTCAAGTTGTATTTCAGAGATAGATATATCAGAGATAGATATAGCCTGTTATTCAGTCGTGCAGATGAAAATGGACATTACGATTGTCTCTTGTGTTAACGTTTCAGAAAGAAATGAAAGGGGATCAGCATTTGTTGTTACTGGAAAGGTATGGAATCAACTGGGACATTCCACAAATAGTGTATTTTATGTCCCTAGACATTATGTGTATACATTTTGATCAAAATTCAAAAGGCACTCGCACATCTGAGCAATCTTATTTGCAGGTGCATGGCAACAATTGAACAAGATGAAGGAAAAAGGAAACCGCACACTGCTCTTGATAGTATCACCGATATTTAATAAGCTTACGTATTTTTTCACCCAAGGAGGGGTGGGAGGACCAAGAGACCAGAGGTGGCAGAATGGAGCACTCGGGCCTCCCGAGTGGCGCAGTTGTCTAAGGCACTGTATCGTAGTGCTAGCTGTGTCACTAGAGATCCTGGTTTCGAGTCCAGGCTCTGTTGCAGGCGACCGGGAGACCAATGGGGCGGCTTGTCTGGGTTAGGGGAGGGTTTGGCCTGCAGGGGTGTTCTTGTCCCATCGTGCACTAGCGACTCCTGTGGCGGGCCGGGTGAAATGCATGCTGACACGGTCGCCAGGTGTACGGTGTTTCCTCCGACACATTGGTGTGGCTGGCTTCCGGGTTAAATGGGCATTGTGTCAAGAAGCAGTGCGGCTTGGCTGGGTTGTGTTTCAGAGCATGCACAGCTCTCAACCACCTCGCCCGAGTCCGTATGGGAGTTGCAGCGATGGGACAAGACTGTAACTACCAATTGGATACCACAAAATTGGGGACAAAAAGCGGTTACATTTTTTATATAAGAATGGAGTACTCGGGTTGGAGGGTTGGGTTTGAGCATAGTCTGGTAGGGAGGGGCAGTTCATCTTGCTGCTCCGTAGGTAAGCACCATGGTCTTTTAGTGGAAACAGAATGTGAAATTGATAGCCTACGGCACCAAAATACCCAGGGGGTTGTTTTGTCATGAACACATCCTATCAACAGATGGAGCTATTGAACTAAACTCTGGGGTGGCTCTCATTTACCACTGACTGATACTATTGCAGGTACTTGTTCGCAAGTGCAAGCATTTGCATTAAAATAATGATTGTGACCAAAACATGCAATTAAACCTTTTTTCCAAGGTAATGCAAAGTCACTTGAACATAGTTCAAAAACACAGCATCTGCTTTATACAAATGTTTGATAAAAGGTATTTTGGCTCAACATACCATATTATAAATGTGGGTATTACATATTTTATATTGTCTATTCACCCTTTTATGTGTCCGTTTCAAGAGATCTTTGTGCTGATTAATGAATGATCGATGCAGCAATATGCTTTCCTCTGACAGTCCATTCAAAACCGCACAGACTAGACTTCAACCTTTGTGTATTTTGATGAAGACATATTTTGATAATGGAACTGTTGGCAGTCCTGTATGTATGAATTTATTTGAAATAAGCTTGCTGCTATGTATCAAATACCAATATGAAAGAAACTAATGTAGAGTGTGCTAAGTGCACACCAGATTCCAATGCGGTCTGTATTTTCTGAAGGGCACTCGCTTTTCTGTCACATAATTCCAGTGCCAGAACTTCTTATTAAGTGGTTTCTCTGAAACACTGATTCAGACACATTTTTCCCTGTTGGCACAGTGGCTTGCGAAAGTATTCACCCCTTGGCATTTTTCCTATTTTGTTGCCTTAAAACCTGAAATTATAACCACAATTTTTTAATTTTTTTGTGGGTTTGTATCATTTGATTTACACAACATGCCTACCACTTTGAAGAAGCAAAATATTTTTTATTGTAAAACAAACAAGAAATAAGACTGAAATTGCTCCAAGTCTCTTGGGGTATGTCTCTATAAACTTTTCACATCTAGCCACTGGGATTTTTGCCCATTCTTCAAGGCAAAACTGCTCCAGCTCCTTCAAGTTGGATGGGTTCCGCTGGTGTACCGCAATCTAAGTCATACCACAGATTCTCAATTGGATTGAGGTCTGGGCTTTGACTAGGCCATTCTAAGACATTAAATGTTTCCCCTTAAACCACTTGAGTGTTGCTTTAGCAGTATGCTTAGGGTCATTGACCTGCTGAAAGGTGAACCTCCGTTCCCAGTCTCAAATCTCTAGAAGACTGAAACAGGTTTCCCTCAAGAATTTCCCTGTATGTAGCGCCATCCATCATTCCTTCAATTCTGACCAGTTTCCCAGTCCCTGCTGATTAAAAACAAAAACAAAAAAAACACAGCATGATGCTGCCAACACCATTCTTCACTGTGGGGATGGTGTTCTCTGGGTGATGAGAGGTGTTGGGTTTGCGCCAGACATAGCATTTTCCTTGATGGCAAAAAAGCTCAATTTTAGTCTCATCTGACCAGAGTACTTTCTTCCATATATTTGGGGAATATTCCACATGCCTTTTGGCGAACACCAAACGTGTTTGCTTATTTTTTTCTATAAGCAATGGATTTTTTTCTATAAGCAATGGATTTTTTTCTGGCCACTCTTGCATAAAGCCCAGCTCGGTGCAGTTTACGGCTTAAAGTGGTCCTATGGACAGATACTCCAATCTCCGCTGTCGAGCTTTGCAGCTCGTTCAGGGTTATCTTTGATCTCTTGTTGCCTCACCGATTAATGCCCTCCTTGCATGGTCCGTGAGTTTTGGTGGGCGGCCCTCTCTTGGCAGGTTTGTTGTGGTGCCATATTCTTTCCATTTTTTAATAATGGATTTAATGGTGCTCAAAGTTTCTGATATTTTTTTGTAACCCAACCCTGATCTGTACTTCTCCACAACTTTGTCCCTGACCTGTTTGGAGAACTCCTTGGTCTTCATGGTGCCGCTTAGTGGTGTTGCAGACTCTGGGGCCTTTCAGAACAGGTGTAGATGTACTGAGATCATGTGACACTTAGATTGCACACAGGTGGACTTTATTTAACTAATTGTGTGGCTTCTGAATGTAATTGGTTGCACCAGATCTTATTTAGGGGCTTCATCGCAAAGGGGGTAAATACATATGCACACGCCACTTTTCTGTTTTTTTATTTGTAGAAGTGTTTTTTTTCATTTCACTTTCATTTTACACCAATTTGGACTATTTTGTTTATGTCCATTATATGAAATCCAAATAAAAATCTATTTAAATTACAGGTTGTAATTCAACAAAATAGGAAAAACGCAGAGGGGGATGAATACTTTTGCAAGGCACTAGGTATAGCTGAATCACAACACATTAGTATTCTCCATCCATGTGATGTGAAAATTAAGGTGTCACTGTGCTCCTTTGATACACCATCCCTGCCAGTGAGTATTGGATTTGCAGGCTACATCATGGCAGGGGCTGCAGTTCAGACTGTGATTCAGCTGCTAGCTCAATTCTGGGAATGTTTGCTCTTTGATGGTTCCCATACAGATATCTGTAGTTAGACACACATCAGACAGAGAAAGACAGACACACACACTTTTTTGATGGGATAATTGTGGTTATCAGCAAAGTGTAGAAGAGTAAAGCATGGCATTTGACATAATTATAAATCAGCAATTAATTTCTCTATCTGTAAGTGGTCAGCCTAATGCTTCGTTCTGTCAGAGTTCAGATATAACCCTCCCTCTCGTTCTGTCAGAGTTCAGATATAACCCTCCCTCTCGTTTTGTCCCTCTTTCCCCACCCCCCTCTCTCTCTCTCTCTCTCTCTCTCTCTGACTGAAGGTTATTTTATTCTTTGTCCATCTCAGGAGGCTGTTTGAGATGTTTGAGTGGTTTGCTACCTGATTCAAATAATGATTATCTTAATTGAACCAAGTTGGCTTCGGTCTCCACCACGGCTGCTGATAGGAAGGGAAGAGGAGGAGCTTTAAAAAAACATCACTCACTGTGCTCCACCCTCAGAATGCTTCCATGTGGTGTTGAATGGTAGAAATTCCCTTTTTTTTGTCATGTGGGTAGGAAAAAGCCCCTCAGGTGTGACATGACATCTCCAGTAAAGTGGATGTGGAGTTAACATTGTTACATCACACCAGATGACAAAACCCATTGTTGTTCATGGCATCTCAACACCCTGTCTGTTTGTCTGGGGAGAGATGACTGGATCTGCCCTCTGTGCCCTCTACTGAAGGCATGGCCGAGCAACAGGGAAAGTAGATCATCAGATGCAGTGGACCATGGGATTAGATCCTGCAAGAGCACAGCTGCCTAAAACATGTGCTGCCATAATGGCCATCAGGAAAGGGCATCTGGGACCCACGCAAACACACACACACACACACACAAACGACTGATGAGGTCATTTACAGGAATGGATAACTTGGAAAACAGATCAAATTGATTCATTTCTTGGTTCTGTCAGTTTAATCTCTGAATAAGATGTATATTATTAAATTGATTGTGGGTCTACTTAATCGTGTGAAAACAGTTACGTTTTCTTACTAATACATTTACTGATATGTACTGTAGGTATACTACTCTAACCTCACTCTCCTGTTAATGTATAGAACTACAAATATTCTGTCCTCTTCTGATGACATCAATCAAATACGTCATAAAATACGGACGCAAAGATCATAAACATTGAACATTTGTACATTGTATTGCAAAGTCCATGGTTTGTGTTGTAGTTTACGCACGTGTTTTCATTTGGAACTCGCAATAAAGTTTATTGTGACGTGAGAATGTTACTAGCCTATTGTTTCTTTATTGCCCATTGACGACAATTAACCATTTCCGTGTGCAAGTTCATATGATCAAAGTGTGAAATCGTGTCAAAGATAAGTCTGACGTTGAGGCAACATGGCACTGGTACTAATGGAGGAATTCGGTGAGGTACCGGGAGAAGGACATGTACAGAAATGGATCCTGAAATCGTCCAACATCACAGTGGAAATCATAACACTAGGGTGCATCATAACAGCCATCAAGTGTAAAGGCAAGAATGGAGAGGTCAATGACATCGTTCTGGGTTATGATGATCTTGAGGGTAAGTGCTGATCTTAAATTCCTCCATGCTTAGCTAAGGGACTTAAAGGGATACTTCGGGATTTTGCCAATGATTCCTTTATCTACTTCCCCAGAGTTAGATGAAATCGTGGATACCATTTGTATGTGTCTGTGTCCAGTATGAAGGAAGTTAGAGGTAGTTTCGCGAGCCAATGGCTAACTAATGTTAGCGCAATAACTGGAAGTTTCCAGTGTTCACAGCCTGGTCTCATAGACTAGACGTAGCATAGTACATGTAAATCCGTGACACTCAATTTAATGATTTGTTATGTTTGGTATGGTTACATAGGACAGATGGTTACTTAATACAAAAACAAGGGTGGACGGGTGGGTGTATAAAGTGAACGTCTAGCAACGACCGCCCAGTTCAAATCTCATCAAGGACATTTTAGCAACTTTTTAACTACTTTTTATCTACTTTACAATTACTTAACATGTTAGCTAAACCTTCATCTAAACTGAACCTAACTCCTAAGCTACTTAATACATATAGCAAGCCAAAGGTTGCGAATTCAAATCTAATCAAGGACAATTTTAGCTAATTAGCAACTTTTCAACTACTTGATACTTTGCAACTACTTAGCATGTTTGCTAACCCTTCCCCTAACCTTAACCCTTTTAGCTAACCGTTCCCCTAACCTTAACCTTAACGCTTTTAGCTAACCCCCTAACCCTTTAACCTAACTCCTAAACTTAACCCTAACCCCTAGTCTAGCTAATGTTAGCCAGCTAGCTAACGTTAGCTACCTAGTGACCGAGCATATTGTACATTTGGCTAATTCTTAACATATATTACAAATTGTAATTCATAACATATCATATGAAATGGGTGATGGACATCCACAAACTAAGGGAATGTTTCGGATTTACGTACAGAATAGTACAGAATGCTCTGATACCAGGTCGGTGTTTGACATGTTAGCTATGCTCAATAGGGGTAAATTGTTTGACATGCAGTCTCTGAACTGGAGGGGGGGGGCATAATCAGACCTTTGACCTACTGAAATTAGTTTTAAAGTACTAATGTGAGTGTGTCTCTGACATATTGAAGTCAGCAGGAGACACACAGAAGTCAGCCTCTGAAAATTAAAAATATATGGTTCCATCAAAACTGAAAGGTGGGAAGAATTGATAACAGGATGATGAAATGATATGACAACATAAAGCAAAGAGCCTGCACCAATCGAGAGAGAGAGTGTAGCTTGTGCTGATTATTGCTAAGAGTTTTATTACAAATATTAAAGTCTCTAGAGTGTTTTATGTGATGCGCATGGTAAACACTGAGCCAATGTGCTGTTTTATGTGCGATATCTGTGTGACTCTTGAATGAGAAACAATGACACGGCTCAACTGTTTTATTGCAGGCTATCTGGCCAACCCCAAGTACTTTGGTGCTGTTGTCGGCCGGGTAGCCAATAGGATCGCCAAGGGCAGATTTGTGGTCGATGGGAAGGATTATCAACTGGCCATCAATAATGGACCTAACTCCCTCCATGGAGGACTGAGGGGCTTCAGCAAGGTAAAAACAACCAACAGAACCATGGAAACACACAGACTGCAGCATACAAATGGAAGTTGAAGTATCTCGATGGACTGCACTCGCATATTAAAAGACAGGATTCACTAACACTATTTAAGTACCGTAGTGTAGACGTCAACATACCTACTGTATTGACAACTCTCTTACACAGATGAGTTGAGATCATTCTTGATTACCCCCAAATGAAAATACGTTTAAAAAGTACTGTGCTGGACTAGTGTGCAAAAGAGCAATTGAAGTGCCTAGGTAGTGCATGCTGTTAACTGGTGCTGTTAAAAGCCTGAATGACTGTGGGCAGGAGACATTTTCTTAACCTTTCTTTAGAGGACTTGGGTATAATCTGTCTTCTGCAGTGTGTAGGAGGTGCAGTCCATTCTAAATGATTACCTTGATTTTCCTCATATCTCGGCGCTGCACTGTGACTTCAGGAGAATACACAGGAATAAAGAACCCAAAGGCAACGACTGTAAATGCCTTATTGCAGCAGTAGAATCAACCTTTTTTAAATAAAACAGATATGAATGAGTTCAATAATCTACTAGACATAAATGCTTCCTGTGTTTTTCTCTTTGGTCAGCACATTATGAGTGTTCTCCCCCGTCGGTCACACTACATGCCTTTTAATCAGCCCTGTATGGAAGCCATGGATGGATCCACTTTAAGCTGTGCTGCACAAAACACTGTTACCATCCAACCGTAGGCCTCAGTGTTCACTACTGCGTCATTACAACTGAATCAATTATAGGCATTATAAACTCTGCTAATGGCCCCCGGAAATAGCACTCGGCTATAGTCTCTGCTAACTGCTCCATAAAGAGAAAGCTATCTAAGCCCCTGCACTCTCCGGCTAGAGAGAGGACAGACACAACAGCCGTTCAATAGTTCCATCTGGCTGGTGAGATGTCTGTGGATACTCTTTTAGCAGATTCAGCTCCATCTTTCCCAGATTTGATCAAACATTAACATTAGACTTTGAAGTCTGCTGCGAATATTCACATACAGATTATTCTCTTTGATTACGTCTCCATGGGAGATTATATCAGAAGTGTGGAAATGTGGTATAACAACAGAAATATTGTTAAAGTCAAAAGCAGTCCTAGTTTTCTTTCAACAAGTTTTAAAAGAATATATTTTGTTTTATCCAGGGAAGAGCAGTGATATTTGATAAACCAGAGCTCAGACTGAGTTGTAATAGATCAGTCATATTCATCATACCATTTTCACCTCGGGGGTCGGACTCTATTATCCATGCGGCGCCAAGAACACTGCAATTGCATGATATAAATTCAAATTGTCGTCATTCCTGTTCTGATCACCAAGGATACAAGCGATAACATCATGAATTATTCATATCATGTCTCATGCAGGCTTTTTTTATTCATACACCCATAGACCCCATAGTGCCCGATGTTTCTTCAGGTCAAGTTGATTACTCATGAGCCCAAAATCCTGAGCCCACACTTTAAACTCAGCTAGAAGTCCTCTGGTTACAAATCCATGTCACCATTCAATTCGCACGCTTGTCTTGGACCACAGATTGATCTCATTCACATCTGTAGTAGATAGAAACGACAATTACACGGTGGGCTTCTGTTATGGAGTGGCAAGTAGTGGAATGTAATAGCTGAAGAGAGATGGCAACCAGGCCTGACTGTAGTCACTTAGCAACTGTCGCATTCTCAATTAGTGTGGAAAGATTTGTTTAGACAGATGCAGAGGCCACTTGTTCTTTTAGCCAAGCCACAGGTGTCCTCCAGATCACACCATGACTCATCCCCTATCACCGTGAAGGGCTGCTAGTTGTAAATAGCAGGTAGCACTGGTAGCACCATGATGGAGATGACAAACTGATGGATTACAAACAGAAGATTGCATCATACTTTAAGTCTTGATGACATTCCTATTTAAAGCTGAGAGTAAGCTACAGAGGGTCAGAGCCAGCTGTCAATCAAAGGGGCTACGCATTAACTGCAGGCAGTGACATTGGCTGACATTGGCTGGCTCTTTGACATTGGCTGCTGTCAGTGGAGCGAATACTTATTTTTATAAGCGCTGCTGGGGAGATTTGACGGTGCACTCCACTGAGAGAGAGGTGGAAGAATTGCTGTGGTACAGAAAGAAAGCAAGAGAGAGTGGGCATGCAGAAAGTGTGGGAGGGGGGGGGGGGGGGTAGAAGGAAGGCTGGAGAGAGATTAGCTCCAGGAGATGTATCAGAGCCTTGCAGATGCATGCTACCTCATTTTTAGCTTGTTGTTAGTACATCATGTCCTTGCGCTTCAGGCTCCCTATTGACAGGTTCCTCCTATGACCAATTTCGCCCTACTCTGTCGCTGACATCCCCCCCCCCTCCCTTTATACCCCTCTACCGCTGTCTCTTATCTTTCTTTCTCTCCCTCTAGCTGTCTATCTCCCATCGCACCCTTTCTCTCCTCTCTGTGTCTGTGTCTCTGTCCCTCCCTTCCTCTCGTTCCCTTCCTCTCTCTAGTAACTGAAAGTGCCTATTATAACATTCAGCTGCAGTGTGGGCCATGGAGGATCAGAACACTTTCAGAACATTTAGACGGTGGATTAAGGTCAAACACAATAATGCTGGGAGATGATAACAAAGGTGTTCCATTGTTTGTAAGATTTGAATTCAGCTCTAGTTCATACAGGATTAGCTCATGGATTTGAGGCAGAACTGGGGAATCACTTTTTTGGCAGTTAACCCAAATTGCTCCTGTAAGTCGCTCCGGATAAGAGCGTCTGCTAAAGGACTCAAATGTAATTGATTCATTGATTTGCCCCTGTGCTGTGCTGTGTTCCAGGTGATATGGGGAAGTGAGGGTGTGGAGGGCGGGGTGCGGCTCACCCTCACCAGCCCAGACGGAGACCAGAATTACCCCGGGGAGGTGCAGGCCTCTGTCACCTACACCCTGGAGGGGGACACACTGAGCATCCAGTACCAGGCCCGCTCCACTAGAACCACCCCCATTAACCTCACCAACCACTCCTACTTCAACCTGGCTGGACAGGTAGGACAATGAGGAGCTGTCCTCTGTCAGACAATTATGCAGTGAAATCATGTTAAATGTATGGATAGAACCAGCCAATCACTGGTAAGGCTCCTTGGTGGCAGAGAAAAGCAGACTATTTCTATATTGTTGACTGTGTTATTCTGTGTCAGTATTTCATATCAGACATCATCGTGGGATTGCAGTGTGATTGGTTATTGACTGCCCACAGGCATTATGTTGTGGAATACATATACGCACCTCCTACTCAGTATCTCCTTGTCTCTTCTGCTGTCAACAGAATGGTAATGGGGTTATTGAATGAAAGTGTTTCAAGAGAGTGACAGTGTCTCAGAAGCGTGCATGGCTGAGATTGAGGTGCTTTTTAGTGTAACCCTAACTGAGCTTTGTTTAATAGCGTCCATCAGCATGGTAACAAGGTGTGTGTGTGTGTGTGTGTGTGTGTGTGTTGTGTGTGTGTGGTGTGTGTGTGTGAGCGCTTGCTTGCTTGCTTGCAGGGCTCAGCTGACATATACGACCATGAAGTGTCCATCAACGCTCCAACATATCTGCCTGTAGATGACGTCATGATCCCCACTGGTAAGAGAGAAAAATACACTTTTCTTTTAAATAAATTATATTTTTATCACAAGAAAAAAAATGATTTTTATAGAATAGTCTCAAAAGCTGCAGGAGTAAAATACCAGACAGAATAATTGCATGGATAGAATATTACCTGCTCTATCCTAACCCCAACCTCTCAGAAGTGAGCAGGTCAGACATACACAACATGACTCAGCTGAATGATTTTTAATTGGAATAACTTTGTATTAAAGAGATAATGTTTGCACTAGTCAAGTTAGCCTTTACTCTGTGTGCATCACGTCCCCTACCCTGTTGAGGTGTATAATGAGGATGAGGTGTTGACCTGTGTGTGTGACCCTGCAGACAGACACACTGAGCTGTCAGGAAGCTGTGGTTGTATTGTCTTACTGACAGACAGACACAACCTGTGGGCCTCTGTTCTAGGAGAGCAAATTAGTGATAAGTCTTCTCCAAACGCAGAAATACGACTCTGACTGACGCATGTTCGAGTCAGATGCATCAGATAGCAGACGTTTCCCTTCAGTCTTCGGGTTGAGTGTGCTCCAGGACCCTCGCACTGTTTCTCTTTCTACAAATTATCATCTGTAGAAGAAGAAAAAAATGGTTAAACAACCGCTGGGAAAGATTTAGGTTAAGGACTTAAAATTCTGCATCAACACACACTGATAAGAACCCCCTACTTTATCAGTTGACCGAATTGATTATATAGCAGAAAGCAATTTCAGCCAAAATGTAATCTTTCTCTCTCTCACTCTCTCTGACTTTAGTATAACATTTAGGGCACAGCATGAGGCTAGACAATACTAGACTGCCTGAATAAGACTATAGATTGTTAACTGGATGTCAAAGACTTGACACAGTGCAACATAATGGAAGTGGATTGATGGGACTCAGGCTGTAATCTTCCATCAGGCTTAATCAGCAGAGCGAGAGCAGCTGGGGAGAGCAGCACGACTCAGTAATAATTTAGTAGGGAGTCCAAGCGTCGCTCCATTAGCAATGTCTGCGTGACGTTACGCCACAGAGAAACGGATATGTTTCACCCACATGGGTGGAGGGACCACAGCACTGCCTAAAATGTTGTGTGAAATAATGATTTTCCATCTTTTCCTAGAGTGCCTAAATTACACAAAAACAGTCCGCAATGAAAATGTGAATGATTTGCACAGATCAGTCATCTTTTCTCTAGGAACGGATAGAATAGAAGTTGGTTAGGCCTATGGCCTATTGGTTAATGTTGCCAGGCTCATTTGAATGGTAATACCACAGGTATGGAGGACTGGATGGTGAATCATAGTCTTTTTTTTGTTTGTAGGAGGGATAAATGCCCATTATAGCAGAGTGACTGACAGCCAGTTCTTCTTCTCCTAAATACAGGAGTCATCTATCTCTCTCTACCGACTCTGTCTGTCTTTATCAATGTCAGTCTCCTTTTCCACTCTCTCTCTATTTCTCCTTTCCTAAAGATGAAAGACTGTTGCTACTAGACAGAGGTCTAACACTGTTGAGTTTTAGAATAATCATTAACGTACTCCAGATTAACCTATCCAAGCTCTCGCAGACCTTTAAATAAACACATTCATTACAGTTCAATTACCAGTCCGCCCCGTGGGACGGCCTAATGGTGCAGACAGAATAGTTAATGACTGTTTATTTTTAGAGTCGGTTTTGGAGCCGCAGTAAATTGGGCTTTGGGATTTAAAGTAAATGTTTGTCCATGGAGATTCTAGAGACACGTTCTGCTTGGTCCAGCTGATGCCTCTGTTTGTTTGTTTGAAATTGAGGGTAAGAGCCTGTTGGAGCACCTGTGTATTCTTCATTTTGAATGGCCCAGGGCTTAGAGGTCAGGTGGTCAGAGGTGGACCCAGACTGATACCTCCAGACCGAGAGAGGAAATGAGCGATTTTGTCCTTGGAAAAACATAAAATGAATCGAAATCGGAATGGAAAACCAGACACTAATCTAGAATCCATTATCCCCCCCCCCCCCCCAAACAAATGCACCTGCTGCCTTCTAGTCCATACTAAGATGCTTCTTACCATACCAGAACATCAAGCGTTATACCAACAGCCCCTAAACACTCTAAACCAGTTTACAACTCACTGATCCAGACTAGATCCCATAAACCAGTTTGCCACTTGATAGAACTTTGAGGAGCCTTCACTTTATTTTTTATTTTTTTTATTCACTTAATTAAGTCATCTTTGTGGTTGTATTTGTTTCTTCTCTATGTTGTCTGTTTGGATAGTTTTTTGTTGTGCATGTGAAAGGCCCTCTGTATCATGGCACTAGTTTAATTTCCTGTCTCAGTTCCTGTTGAGACACTGGATAAATGAGGAAGCCAATCTGATTGATAGCCTTTCGTCATGGCGATATTTTTGGCCTGTGAAATTGCAAGGGGATCAACGAGGAGGTGGTTTGTTGGCGGGAAGGCTCTCTGAGAAGCCTTTGAGTTGCTCAGCGTTTAATAAGACCGAGAATGTGATCTGACATTAGTATGCTGTCAAGGAGAAAGAGGCTGTTTGTCCTTCATACCACCTCCCAAAGTCACCTTCGTAACATACCATTGATTAACAGAGATTATTTCCTAAAGAAAAGGGAGAATACATTCAGAGGAATAGAGAGCTTAATGTTGGTTTATTTTAGATTGTTTGACATAATCAAATATCCTCACTGTTTCAATAGTGATGCGTGTCTTTCTCAGTTAATTTTCTGTCTCTAGCTAATGAATTTGAAAGCCTATTGGCGTTGGATGTTTGCCAGTTAATTTAGGTGATGTGTCCAGGTCCTCAGCCCTATTCATGTCAAAACTGTCATACCCAGCTCTATCCCTGTTCTGTCTACAGGCGAGGTCAGACCAGTGGAGCACACACCCTTTGACCTTCGGAGGCCAGTTCTGATTGGCCCACGGCTGAAAGAAGTGCCTGGGCCTGGGTTCGACCACAACTTCTGCCTGTCATCACCTGGAGATGCTTGGACAGAGCGCATGTGTGCAAGGTGAGGCCAAACTATGTTGGGCTGTACAGTGCAGTCTTGCTGTTTCTTGATAAAGCATCAGTTGTGCTCTTGCAGAGCATAGAAAATGCATGAACACTGCACAGTGCCCGAGCTACAACCTTGGATAACCGAGTGACTGTCTCTCTCCTACCCTACCCTCACCTCTGCACTCCCTCTCTCTTTTTAGGGTATTTCACCCAGCGAGTGGGTGTGTTATGGAGGTCAGCACCACTCAGCCCGGCGTCCAGTTCTACACAGCCAACTTCTTGGATGGCTCTTTTAAAGGAAAGGGTGGGGCCTCTTATCCTAAACACAGTGCCTTCTGCCTGGAGACACAGAACTGGCCTGACGCTGTCAACCAGGTACGCTGTCCTTTAAGGTAGTCCTTCACTAATGCATGGAGTAGATCAGCGGTAGAGCGGAGAGCAAGAGCCAGCTAACTTGGCCATGATTCAATAACAGTAGTCTGTGTAGGCTGCAACCATAGAGATCAACTATGGAAATACTTGCAGAATGAAAGTTGATGTTTAGCCACAGTCGTGGTTTGCAAATGGCCTATTGGCTTAACTACTGCCGCTGTAGACTTTGTATTGACAAGGAACATTACACACTGTCAGTACTGTTCTCCTATTTATGATGGGCAGTCTGGTGGGTCGAAATGTATTTTAATCACTACAAGGCAGGCTGCTAAGACACACACATGCACGCACGCACATTTTAATTGTTCCTGAGCCTTCTCCTCACAGCCCATTATCTCTAATAAGACTTGACTTATTAATTCATCACTCTAGTATTTTTTGAATAACTACTGTTAAGGTACGACATTAATGATGTGTCCATTAACTAAATGATAAATGACACTGCTACTGAAAAATTAAGCCTAGAAGTTCATTAGATTATCTTTGTATCTAACATTGCAAAATGCCCAGCAGTTTAGTTACATACAGATTTTTTTCATGAAAGTAAAATCAAATGGGCTTATACTGATCAACAGACCTTCATATGTTGAATCATCCCCACTTGTTTTGTAATTATGTGTAATGCTTTGATGAGCTGTAACAGATGAGTTGAAGTCTAACAGGCTGACCACACTGCTCGCGCGCACCAACGAGCGTCTGCATTGCCAAGGGCTAAAATAGAAATCAGTTCTATTTCTGACGCAGATCACGTTGCAAGTCCTGCCTCTCCCATCTCCTCATTGGTTTATAGAAGCAGGTACCCACGTGCCATCTCCTCACTGGTTATACACATGTGGGTGACTGAAAGACGAACAAGGTCATTGGCGGTAATGCACCTAATTTATGAAAGTTGCCAATCGCAATATAAAGTCAAGAGAAGAAAAAGCCTGGAAGGAGGAGAGATGACTAGAAACGATTCGGTTGACCGTTTTATGTGTGGATTAATTGGCGGAGTAGAGGACCTTGTGCATTTCAGGTAAAATAACAACTCGATCCCAGAACAAATTAGCTAGCTAAAGACGACAAATTAGCTAGCATGTGCAAGCTAACTAGCTAAATTGCCATAAATGTTGAATGCTTTTCGACCTGTCCCCAGATTAATGTAATTGGTTCAGAGTTTGTTTTGATATTTTAACCTGCGTGTAGTAATCGCGTTTGGTGTAGGGGGACAAAATACATTTATGCACGATGTCGCACGCGCGCAGCCGGTTTGGGTTCCGTGTAAAGCGGAACCTAAAGGCCATGGCAGTCAGGTACAGTTAGAAGTTGTTATACATGAGAGCAGAAACGTTTCACGGCTCGAATGGCGTGACTAGATTGTAGTTGGTGTATAGGCAGTAAAAGCATAATGTAGAGATTGTAGTTGGTGTATAGAGGAGATTCAAGGGCGTGGTGCATATAATGTTGATGTAAAGGAGTTTAGGAAGGTTGTGTAAGTGCAGAGGACAGGTTCCGTGAGTTGATGGAGATTTTGTAAGAGCACAGATTGTAATCATGGGAAATCGATTGTGGTCAGAAGTGTGTGGGAGGGTAGAGGCCACTTTACAGATGGAAGGAGAGGGGGAACGGAGAATGGGTGGAAAGTGTGTGGGAGGGGAAGAGGCCACTTTACAGATGGAAGGAGAGGGGGAAACGGAGAACGGGTGGAAAGTGTGTGCATGCGCGTGTGTGACTGTCTCGGTTTTCAATTAAGGGTGTATATCGTTATTCCTCCTTCACTTTTCCTCTTCAAATTGATCCTCAGAATGTGGACATTGTCATCAAATAATTATTAGATAAGTGTGGTATTACATACCCTATACTGTACATCGATAGGCATTTAACTCAGTGTCCACAAGTATATTCTTGTCTATCATTGGAAGGCCCTCCCTATAAGCCTTGCTGACAGAAAGTATTGTAACAACAAGTACTTTTCCTGAGTATTAAATAAGGGCTGACCCCATTTAGTCGACTGGTCGATTGTTTGGTCGGTAGGCTGTAGGTCGACCAAGATTTTTTTTAGTCGAGCAGTCGCATTTAAAAATATATATCTATATTATTTTTACATTTTTATGGTGCACAAGACACCTGTCTGATTCGCGCCTGTCTCAGTGGACTAGTCCATTGCGGTGGCCACGGGGATGGCACAGTCTATCGCTCTAAGACGTGATACTGAAATTATATATGGTTATAATATGTAAAAAATAATTGTTCAACACTAATAAATTGAATATTATTTTATAAAAAGTCAGCACATTAGGATTGAGAACAATGTGGTGGAGGCCTATAATCAATAGACTTACTGTTAAATGTGCCTGGCTTTATAAATCATCCATGTATATCTATAGAAATAAGACAGATCCTGCTTCTGTTACCTGTTTGAGTGTTTGTTTAATAGCCTAGTGATTCCGTGAGGACCAAGCCTCCTGCAATGACAAAATGTTCGATAAAGCAATGTCACAGATTTGGCTGTTTTTAATATTTGAAATGCTATAATAAAGGCCTGACAATTTTTTTCCCGTTAGAGCAGACTCGCTATTATTTTTTTTAACACGGTGTGACCGTTGGGCTCATTCTTGAGTCATTTGTGTGTCTTTAATTATTTGATAAAACCGTGTGCTTATTAAAGCATCAGACCTCAGCGCATATGTAGTTGATTTTAATCAAACACCGGGTGTGTCTGCTTATATATGGAAAAATACGTTTAAACATTTTGACCATTCGATTGGTCGAAAGAACTGGATGACTCCCGGTCGACAAGATTTTTTTTAAAGTCGGGGACAGCCCTAGTATTGAGTTTTCTCCTTGTCGCCAGAGCCCCTAACCCCTGTAGCATGCAATGTAATAGAGTGCTTTGACTTCTTGTGCTCTTGATTCATTGGGCACCATCAGCTTATCAGTGAGCTGGCTGCCCTTGGCTAGAGTTACACTCCTGCATGGCTGAGCTGACCAGCAGTTCACTAGTACAGTTTTACACATAGGTTGGAAATACAGTATAGAGAGATGAGACTGCCTCATGGAATTATTATTGAAACATTTGCCCTTGCTCTGTACATGTACACTTTGGCCCCTGTAATCATGCATTTTAAAGAACCAGACATTTGTTATTGATATACCTTTAAATCTGATGAGGTTGTGTTGTTTGTGTGCTGCAGAAAGCAGCAAATCATATACACTGATTATACAAAACATTAAAAACACCTGCTCTTTCCATGACATAGATTGACCAGGTGAAAGCTATGATCCCTTATGGATGTCACTTGTTAAATCCACTTCAATCAGTGTAGATGAAGGGGAGTTGTTGGGTTAAAGAAGGATTTTTAAGCCTTGAGACATGGATTGTGTGTGTGCCATTCAGAGGGTGAATAGGCAAGATAAAATATTGAAGTGCCTTTGAACCAGGTATGGTAGTAGGTGCCAGGCGCACCGGTTTGTGTCAAGAACTGCAATGCTGCTGGGTTTTTCACACTCAACAGTTTCCTATGTGTATCAAGAATAGTTCACCACCCAAAGGCCATCCAGCCAACTTGACACAACTGTTGGAAGCATTGGAATCATCGGCCAGCATCCCTGTGGAACGCTTTCGACACCTTGTAGAGTCCATACCCCGACGAATTAAAGCTGTTGTGAGGGAAGGCGTTCCTAATGTTTGATATACTCGGTGTATACTGCCCATATAGACAGCATACAGTCGCTAGTGAAAGTCAACAAACCCCTTGCACAGTCATTTTCTTTTAGCAATCTACACAACCTAGTTCACATTCTCAAAGTGAAAGATGTATTGATTGCATATGTGTTTACAACTCAGAGTTAATACTTGGTGGAAGCACATTTGGCAGCCATTACAGCTGTGAAACATGTTGAATCAGATTCTACCAACCTTGCACAACTGTTGGGCAACATACAGTGCCTTCAGAAAGCATTCACACCCCTTGACTTTTTCCACATTTTGTTGTGTTAAAGCCTGAATTTAAAATAGATTAAATTGAGCTTTTTTTGTCACTGCCCTACACACAATATCCCATAATGTTGAAGTGTAATGATGTTTTTTGAAATTTGTACAAATTAATTAAAATGGAAAAGCTGAAGTGTCTTCAGTCAACAAGTATTCAACCCCTTTGTTAGGGCAAAAATGTGCTTAAAAAGTCACATGAACTCACTCTTTGTGCAATAAGTGTTTCACATGATTTTTGAATTATTAGGTAAGTTGACTGAGAACACATTCTCAGCAACAACCTGGGGAATAGTTACAGGGGAGAGGAGGATGAACAAGCCAATTGTAAGCTGGGGATGATTAGGTGACGTCTGAAGGACAGCTTGAGAATTCAGCCAGGGTTAACACCCCTACTCTTACGATAAGTGCCATGGGATCTTTAATGACCTCAGAGAGTCAGGACACCCGTTTAACATCCCACCCTACACAGGGCAGTGTCCCCACTCACTGCCCTGGGGCATTTTATTTTAGACCAGAGGAAAGAGTGCCTCCTACTGGCCCTCCAACACCACTTCCAGAAGCATCTGGTCTTCCATCCAGGGACTGACCAGGACCAACCCTGCTTAGCTTCAGAAGCAAGCCAACAGTGGGATATGCTGCTGGCTTAACTACCTCACCTCTGTACCCCACACATACAATTATCTGTAAGGTCCCTCAGTCAAGCAGTGAATTTCAAACACAGATTCAGCCACAAAGACCAGGGAGGTTTTGAGAAGACATTCACATTAACGACCTGGGGAGTAGGGGAATGACTGAGCCAATTGTAAGCTGGGGATGATTAGGTGATCATATGAGGGCTAGATAGCGTCTGGTCTCCCATCCAGGGACCAACCACCACAACCCTGCTTAGCTTCAGAAGCAAGCCAGCAGTGGGATACAGGGTGGTATTCTGCTGGTAGATGGGTTAAAAAAAAGCAGACATTGAATATCCATTTGAGCATGGTGAAGTTATTCATTAGACTTTGGATGGTGTATCAATACACCCAGTTACTACAAAGATACAGACGTCCTTCCTAACTCAGTTGCTGGAGAGGAAGGAAACCACTCAGGGATTTCACCACGAGGCCAATGGTGACTTTAAAACAGTTACAGAGTTTATTGGCTGTGATAGGAGAAAACTGAGGATGGATCAACAACATTGTAGTTACTCCACAATACTAACCTAATTGACAGAGTGAAAAGAAGGAAGCTTGTACAGAATAAAAACATTCCAAAATGTGCATCCTGTTTGCAACAAGGCACTAAAGTAAAGAAAACCTGGTTCAGTCTGCCTTCCATCAGACACTGGGAGATTAATTTATTTTTCAGCAGGGCAATAACCTAAAATACATGTCCAAATCTACACTGGAGTTGATTACCAAGAAGACCGTGAATGTTCCTGAGTGGCCAAGTTACAGTTTTTACTTAAATCTACATGAAAATCTATGGAAAATGGTTGTCTAGCAATGAACAACCAATTTGACAGAAGAATTTTAGAATTTTCAAGTGAATAATAGGCAAATGTTGCTCAATCCGTGTGGAAGGCTCTTAGAGACGTACCCAGAAATACTCACAGCTATAATCTCTACAAAAAGTGTCAATACCAAGTATTGACTCAGGGGTGTGAATGCTTATTTAAATTAGATATTTCTGTATTTAATTTTAAATAGATTTGCAAAAATGTTTTACTGGGGTATTGTGTGAAGACGGGTGAAAAAAAACATATATTAAGTCCATTTTGTAACACAACAAAATGTGGAATAAGTCAAAGGGGTATGAATACTTTCTGAATGCAATTATTATTATTTTTTTTAATTGCTCAAGCTCAGTAAATTTGCTTGGGAATCATTGATGGACAGCAATATGCAAAGCTTGTCTTTCATTTGTTTTAAGCAGATTTAAGTCAGGAATATACAGTACCAGTCAAAAGTTTGGACACCTACTCATTCAATGGTTTTTCTTTATTTTTACTATTTTCTAGATTGTAGAATAATAGTGAAGACATCACAACTATGAAATAACACATATGGAATCATGTAGTAACCAAAAAAGTATATTTTAGATTCTTCAAAGTAGCCACCCTTTGCCTTGACAGCTTTGCACACTCTTGGCATTCTCTTAACTCTAATGTGTGGAAGCCAGGAGATGCTACATGTGTTTATGTTAATTAGCGGTCAATTACCGTGAGGCCGACAGTTATTTGCTTGACAATCATTGTCTAACAATTTCATGCCCGCCACAGCCCTAGCTAAGAGTTGTGCAAAGTTGGTAGAATCTGATTCAAAATTATTCACAGCTGTAATGGCTCCCAAAGGTGCTTCCACCAAGTATTAACTCTGGGGTGTGAAGACATCAAGACATACGCAATTAAGATATCTTCATTTATTTTATTAATTTAGGTAATGTTCTCTAACTTTCTTTCACTTGTGGAGTAGGTTTGTGTAAATCTATAGGACAAAAAATATAATGTAATACCTTATTAGATTTCATTTTAAGGCAGCAAAATGTGAAGGCTGTCCAATCCTCCTCTGTAGTTATAATGCACTCCGCCCCTCTCTTTCTGCTGGCCCCCTGTGCTGCCAGCAGATTTATGGCAGTAATTGTTGCTTGAGTAATCACAGCATCAGCGTATAACGGGAGTGCCAGCTATGGAGACCATGAAAGATTTACTGAGCACTGTATACTCCTCTCTCCTGTCCTCACTGTAACTCATTCTCTCGCCTGGACTGTCTCTTCTCTCTCCTCCCCATCTCTCTCTTTCTCTCTCCATCACTGTTTCTCCCTCTCTCTCTGTTCTTCTTTCTCGTCTGCCCTGCACGTTATTGCCTCACCTCTATCCATCTTTCTCTCTAGGCTCTCTTTGTCTTTCCATCCATCCATATCAAACCCTGAGAAATTGAATTCTGGGCTGGAAGACTGGCCTTTTAAGTAGGAGAAGGCTGCATGAGGTTGATTTCCATAAATCCTGTTCCTCCATTCCTCTTGCTGTGCTAGCCTTGTGGAGATTAGTTTCACAGCTTCTCTTCTTGCCTACAGTGTCAGTCGAGTGAATTAAATATGAGCAGGAAGAAGGACCAGTACAACTGTATTCTATACTATGTACTGTATCTTAGTCTATGCCGCTCTGACATTGCTAATCCATATATTTAGATATTCTTAATTCCATTCCTTTACTTAGATGTGTGTGTATTAGGTATTTGTTGTGAAATTGTTAGATATTGCTTGTTAGATATTACTGCACTGTCGGAACTAGAAACACAAGCATTTCACTACACCCACAATAACAAATCAAATGTTATTTGTCACATGCGCCGAATACAGCAGGTGTAGATCTTACAGTGAAATGCTTACTTACAAGCCCTTAACCAACAATGCAAGTAGTCTGGGTAGCCATTTGATTAGATGTTCAGGAGTCTTATGGCTTGGGGGTAGACGCTGTTTAGAAGCCTCTTGGACCTAGACTTGGCGCTCCAGTACCACTTGCCGTGCCTTCATGAGTGCTAAACACGTGTATGTGACCAATAACATTTGATTTGAACTGTACAGGTCTATGAGCCCCATTTCTGTGGTTCCAAGTGTTTATGTACTGTATGTGGGTATTTGCATATAGGCAAGAAGAGTGTTTGAAACCTGGCTAACAAGGCTAGCTTAAACAGAGGGAATCACAAGCACTCATGAAGGCACGCACACACACACATCCCTAAATACATACACTACCGTTCAAAAGTTTGTCACTTAGAAATGTCCTTGTTTTTTAAAGAAAAGCAATTTTTTTGTCCATTAAAATAACATCAAATTGATCAGAAATACAGTGTAGACATTGTTAATGTTGTAAATGACTATTGTAGTTGGAAACTACGGATTTTTCATGGAATATCTACATAGGCGTACAGAGGCCCATTATCAGCAACCCTTTGACAATTATGTTAGCACAGCTGAAAACTGTTGTTCTGATTAAAGAAGCAAAAAAACTGGCCTTTAGACTAGTTGAGTATCTGGAGCATCAGCATTTGTGGGTTCGATTACAGGCTCGAAATGCCCAGAAACAAAGTACTTTCTTCTGAAACTCGTCAGTCTATTTTTGTTCTGAGAAATGAAGGCTATTACCATGCGAGAAATTGCCAAGAAACTGAAGATCTCTTATAACACTGTGTACTACTCCCTTCACAGAATAGAGCAAACTGGCTCTAACTAACCAGAATAGAAAGAAGAGTGGGAGGCCCCGGTGCACAACTGAGCAAGAGGACAAGTACATTAGAGTGTCTAGTTTGAGAAACAGACGCCTCACAAGTCCTCAACTGCCAGCTACATTAAATAGTACCCGCAAAACACCAGTCTCAATGTCAACAGTGAAGAGGCGACTCCGGGATGCTAGCCTTCTAGACAGAGTTGCAAAGAAAAAGCCAAATCTCAGACTGGCCAATAAAAATAATAATAATAATAATAATAAAAGATTAAGATGGGCAAAAGAACACAGACACTGGACAGAGGAACTCTGCCTCGAAGTCCAGCATCCTAGAGTCACCTCTTCACTGTTGACGTTGAGACTGGTGTTTTGCGGGTAATTTTAATGAAGCTGCCAGTTGAGGACTTGTGTACAGTACAGTACCCTTAAAATATTGCCGTCTTGGTAGATTGGATACAGCTACAGTGAAAACAGTGCAAAAGTGCTGTCAGATTGAGATTTTAACAGCTGCTGTTGGGTGGGCTGTCCAATAATTACAGCCATTTGAGTTGCCTGCCGCTACGTGGGTCACATTCAGAGTTCGCTAGCGCCAGGTCTGGCCCCTGCTCCTGCTCTTCTGTACTGTAGGAGAGGCAGAGACCCATGCAGAGATACGGCCATTTGCATTGGATTGAGCTCAAGAACAAAGTGCACAGGCAAATGACAGATTGAGAAGCCCTTCCATTTGCATACATGCATACATCCATACAGTATCAAACCGCTGCGCATACGGGAGCCAGAGAACACTGCAGTTGGAGCAAACAGGGTGAGGGGGAGGAAAGGAGAGTGTGGATGGGAAGGCAGGGTGAGTCGAAACAGGAGATGAGGAGAGAGTGGTAGCCCCACACCCACACATAGAGAGGTTTGCACTGAACTCTGCCTCTTGTCTTTTTCAGACTAAACAATGTCAGCCAGTCCATGTTTTACCTCAGTTCCCTTTTTCTGTTCAGATACTTCTTCTCTAGTTCCTTAAACCTGACCATGTCCATGTGATGGGAAACACCGTTTGTTTGTGTCTCACTGGGCACACACTGGTTGAACCAACGTGGAATAGACGTTGAATTGAGGTCTGTGCCCAGTGGGGTGTTTGTTCGTTCACCACATCCATTGAACCTCACATTGAGATACTGACTCAATGTAGCTGTCTGTCATGTGACACTTTGGGCCAACAGAAAGACCTCCTCCATATTCACTCCTAACCTCCTAGCAACCAATTCTACAGTTGCATGCACCTAGCAACCAGTTTTAGCCTGCCAATGAGTCTCCCAAAAGATGACACAGACAGAAACCTTGGTTCTGTCTTCAATGTGACCCTCCTGTGTCCTGTCCTTCAGGTGGGACCTTGACGTTGTGACCCTATGTTTATGAACAGGCCTCGTTCCCCGATGCTCTGCTGAGACCAGGGGAGCAGTACCTCCACGTCACCCGCTTCACCTTCTCCACCGCCTGATGGAGAGAGGAGGAGGGGGGGGTCAGGGGTCAGCATCAAGCAGGGAGCGACCAATCAGAATCCCAGCCACTGATCAGAGCTGATCCTTTGCTGATGAAAGGATGGAGCAACATGGAACAGGAGTTGTTTACACTCAAATCAGAAGGTTGATTTTGTAGTATTCAAGAACCAATCTGAGATGGACAGGTAATGATTTTGAAATGAAAATGATGATGATGACATGATTAGAGGTGATGAGTTCATGAAGACACACAGGTACAGTACCAATTTGACTCTCAATTTCCTCCACATTGCTTTGTTCCCCTCTTTACAGCTGGACTTTTACTGCATTAAACATTGTAATATCCACTACCATTTGAAGTTGGCTTTGGGCCCTGTTCGAATTAGGCTTTAAACTCACATAAATAGTACAGTACATGCATAAGTAAATTAGTTTCCACTTTCCTTTTGTTGTTGGGTAGACAGGGTCTCTTTTGCTCCATTACTCACTCTTACGGTTGTGGCCCAAAATATTGTCACCCTTGGACTTTTTCTCCCTATTTCTTCTCAAATAATTTTACATTTAAAATAACTTTTGATAACTGCCAACAAATGCTTATTGTAGCTATCAATGAGCTTGCTGCACCTTTCTACTGGCAATTTGTCTCAATCTTCAGCAGAAAACTGTTCTAATTCTTCTATGTTTGAGGGGTGCCCTCCACCAACTGCTGTTTTCAGCTCTCGCCATAGGTTATGGATGTGATTCAGACCTCATCTCTTCGCTGGCCACTCTAGAACAGTCCATTGTTTCTTCTTAACCATTCCATGGTGTTGTTGATGTGTGTTCATGGCCGTTGTCCTTCTGGAAGACCCACACCTTCAACAGAGTCTGTTTCTGGACCCTGGGTCCAACATTGGTAATCTGCTGATTTCATGATACTGTGTCTTGCACACATTCAAGTCCCCCAGTACCAGAGACAGCAAAGCACCCCACAGCATTATCAAACCTCCCCCATGTTTGTTTGTAGGGAGGGTGTTATTTTCTTTGTATGCTTCATTTGGTCATAGGTAAAAATAGGAAGACTGAACTGCTGAAGGAAACACAAGATAGCCTGATTTTAATTTCTCAAAAACCCATCTCAACAAGCCTTAATCCTGTGGAAGATGTTCTGTGGACAAATGAAACAAAATTAAAGCTCTTTGGCAATACAGATCAGTGCTGTGTTTATTGACTACCAAATTAAGCATTCAATGAAAAGAACACAATTAAAGATGAGGGTGGTTTGATAATGCTGTGGGTTTGCTTTGCTGCCTCTGGTACTGGGGGCCTTGAAAGTGCGCATGGCATCATGAAATCAGCAGATGATCAGGTGTTTGAGTCCAATGTTCAACCCAGCGTCCAAAAACTGAAGATTGAGCCAAATTGCCAGTAGAAAGGTGCAACAAGCTCATTGATGGCTACAATAAGCATTTGTTGGCAGTTATCTTTGCCAAAGGCGGTGCAACCAAGTACTGGCTCCAGGGTGCCAATAATTTTGTCCATGCCATTTGTCTTTATTTTCTGAATTATTTTGAAACTTAAGTTAGCAAAAATAAATGTGGTTTTGCAATGTTGAAAATCCAATAACAAGGTGTGGTGACAAAGTTTTATTTAAATGTCATTTATTTGAGAAGAAATAGGGAATTATTTAGGAAAAGTGCAAGGGTGACAATTTATTTGGCAGCTACTGTATGTATTCAACTCCCTGGAATGTATTAATTGTGTATCTCATTGGTATTCACTTGAGTGATCTTTGATTATGGGACTCAATATTGGACTCTAAAACACCCATTATATTATGTCTTCTACCTTGACGTACAGTGCCTTCAGAAAGTATTCACAACCCTTGACTTTTTACGCTTTTTGTTGTTAGAGCCTGAATTTAACATTGATTCAATTGAGATGTTCTGTCACTGGCCTAAGCAATACCCCATAATGTCGGTGGAATTATGTTTTTAGAAATGTTTACAAATTAATAAAAAATGAAAGCTGAAATATCTTGAGTCAACAAGTGTTCAACCCCTTTGTTATGGCAAGCCTAAATACATTTGTGAGTCAAAATGTGCTTAATAAGTTGCATGGACTCACTCGTGCAATAAGTGTTTAACATGATTTTTGAATGACTACCTCATCTCTGTTCCCCACACACACACAGATAATTGTAAGGTCTCTCAGTTGAGCAGTGAATTTAAAACACAGATTCAACCACAAAGACCAGGGAGGTTTTCCAATGCCTCGCAAATAAGGTAACCTATTGGTAGATGGGTAAAAATGAAAGAAGCGGACATTGAATATCCCTTTGAGCATGGTGAAGTTATTAAATACACTTTGGATGGTGTATCAATACACCCAGTCACTACAAAGATACAGGCGTCCTTCCTAACTCAGTTGCTGGAGAGGAAGGAAACCGCTCAGGGATTTCACCAAGAGACCAACGGTGACTTTAAAACAGTTACAGAGTTTAATGGCTGTGATAGGAGAAAACTGAGGATGAATCAACAACATTGTAGTTACTCCACAATAGTAGCCTAAATGACAGTGAAACGAAGGAAGCATGTACAGAATAAAAATATTCCAAAACATGCATCCTGTTTGCAACAAGGAACTAAAGTAAAACTTCAAAAAATGTGGCAATTGGTTTTTTAACTTGATGTCCTGAATAGAAAGGGTTATATTTGGGGTAAATTCAACACAACACATGTTGACAGCTGTGCCATACAGATTGCGAAATAGTTGGCAATAGATTTTTGAAGAACCAATTCCATGGTACAGGGAGTAGGAGTTGATATATAAAAAGATTCAAGATTTTGTGCTTTTCAGCTAAAATTATTGTACAGAATTCTTGCCACCAACAAAATGTTGAATATGTGTGTCATACAATCATCGCAGCTCTGCAGATTTTGTTGTGAGGATACAGAATCATTAGACCATTTGTTTTGGTATTGCCCACAGCCTGTTTCTGGTCTCTGGTTCAGGAATGGCTGAAAATGAATAATATTGATCTAAAATTAACTGTAGTAATAGTATTGTTGGGAGATCTGGAGAGACTGGGTCAGTCAATTACTAATATACTAATACTCTTAGTGTAAGTATTTATCTTTAACTTGCAATGTGTGGATTCTATTAAATTAGATTCAAATTGTATGTTAAACATCACAGCATAGTTGAAAGATATGTGGTGCGTAGAAATCCGAAGAGGGTGGCCAGCAGAGATGGGTGGGATGGGCTGAGGGTTGGGATGTGGAATTGGAGTCAAGTGGGAGTGGAGTTGCTGGGCAGGGGATAGAATGACAGTCAAAGATAAAAGTCAAAAAATAAAGTCAAAATAAAACATAACAAAAGTATGTTTGAATGACACTGAGGGGCAGTATTGTTACAGTTAATGCCTGTTTGCCTGAGGCTGATGCCGTGCAGGTGTTTGTACACATGCATATACACACACACTCATTCAAATGCAAACACGTGCACATACACGGACACACATATACACATGTAAATAGTGCCACAAATGCACTCAAACATATTCAGTTGACCTTGCTGTTATGATTTTTGCTGTCCTTTTGTTTTTTGCATTGTTGACTCTGATTGCATCTGTGGGTCGCTCTGGATGGGACACTGTTAGATGACTAATGTGATGTATATATTGAGTGGCATCACTGCAAGTAGATTGTATGTTTTATATATTAAATAAAATAAAATAAAACATTTAAACTCTGAGTCACTGAGTACCGCTCTTTTTATTTTCAAGCGTGTTGGCTGGATCATGTTCTGAGTATGCTTGTCATCGGCAAGGACTAGGACTTAAAAAAAATATATATTATGAAGATACGAAATAGAAATATTATAATTTGTCTTCCATTTTGACATTACAGAGTATTTTGTGTAGATAATTTACAAAAAATTACAATTAAATACATTTTAGTCCCAACTTGTAACACAGCAAAATGTGAAACAAGTCAAGGGTGTGAAGAGTTTCTGAAGGCACTTTCTAGTCAATGAACAATCAGGTTTGTGGGAGCATTATGTTGTTTCCCTTTCCTTCCACTTTTCAAAAATGTTCCTCTGACTTCTCCATTTAGTCCAGAGACCAGATAAATGCCCATAAAAAGGGAGAAATTACTGTTTTTGGGCAATAGAACTAGAATACACTTCTAAGCATTGGTATAACCAGTGTGTAGGGGTCCGTGTAATCAATGGATGGTAAATCAGGTTGCAGTTCCACAAACTTCTTAACTGAATGGTTCTGAATGAATTCATATCAAACTACTGTTGGGAGCCTGCAGAGAATTACACGTTTCCTTTAAAATGTTCCCCAAAATGTGTTTTGTTCCTGTGAATGGCAGTACTTGTCTAGTCCAGGGCTCTTCAACCCTGTTCCTGGAGAGCTACCCTCCTGTAGGTTTTAACTCCAACCCTGTTCCTGGAGAGCTACACTCCTGTAGGTTTTCGCTCCAACCCAAGTTGTAACTAACAGCATTCAGTTTATCAACCAGCTAATTGTTAGAATCATGTGTGATAGATGAGGGTTGGAGTGAACCTATAGGACGGCTCTCAAGGAACAGGTTTGGAGAGCCCTAGTCTCTCCCACAGTCACTTTCTGGCAAGAAAGACTGTTTATCCAATTTTAAAAAGCTCAATTTGATATACTGTAGATAGCAATGTTTGTATATATTTGTCTCATTTCTAGAACTACAATTTAACATTCACTTGCTACAATCTTTTGATTTGAGTTCTTCGTTGTCAGAGCAGAAAACATTAACTTGTTTCTTGTTACTCATTCAACTGGTGCTTGTAGTTTGTTTTGAAAATGGTATTACAGTGATGGGCTGTGTAAGAGAAAGCCTCAGGAGAAATTGAGAATTGTTGGGGAAATGAGGAGAAAACACCTGCCTATCTGGCCTAAGAATGGCTACTTGTGTTTGTTTTCTACCACAAGTCAAATAACCAGATGTGTATTGTGTATCTTAGGCAAAGGCTGAACCAAGGCACTCTAACCAATGAGCAAATACAAGTTAGTGGGTCTCCTCAGATATAGGGTGGAGTGTTTCATTGTGCCATACCATCATGGACAAAATGGAAAGGGTGCCATCCTAAATGAGGTGCCTGTCAAACTAACTTCCTTCAGCACATCATTGAATACTAATGAAATCCCAATAGTATTTTTCCGTCTGCGCCTGTCACACTTTTGGATTCATCTCACATGTGGCCTATTTCAATTTGTAGCTACTCTAGCTGTAAGCAGTGTGAATACATTCTCATCTGAACCAAGTGAGTACTACCCTTTTGTCAAATCTGCTAAGAGACTCAAGTCAAAGGCCATTGGCAGCAGTGTTGCTATAGTAACTCTCCTTGGTTCAATTTACAAAAACTTTAAATTCAGAAGTCAGTCCTAAGCCTTTTTAGTCTCTTGGAGAGATGGGGGTGTTGAATTTTAACAGGTTGCTAAATCTACTTTTGCTTCACTGTTCATCTTCCTAGCATGGAGGAAGACAAGGTGTGTGTGGTTGGGCTGGATTTAATTGGATTAGATTAACATTCTTGTTCTTGAACCTATATATATTTTATTGCATCGGGCTAATGGCAAGATTTGTGGAGTATATTATTCAGTTGGGTGGAAGGTTGCTCTGAATGGTTGAATCTAAAGAATGTGACCTGTAGAATTTGTGTTGGTCTTAACTTTATGAAAGTAAATATGATTATTCAGTGTTGTCCTAAAACAGTGTTCAACATCACAGATAAGAGTGCCATTACAGTCTAAACTGATTTCACTTAAGTAAGCTAAAGCAGGGGTGCCAAACTCATTTTGCCCAGGGGCAGCATTCGGTCTTCTACAAGGTCCGGAGGGCCGCACTGATTTATCCTCACAACCAAAATCGGCAAAAGATTGTCCTTAATCCATCATTTGGGGAATTTTCAATACTCCCTGACTGTCTATCTTTAATTTTGGTGATTATTAGCGAGCTGGACAGGTCCATTATAATTTCTACACAGTTTTGACTGTTCAGAGGAGACTGTGTGATCAGGCCTTCATGGTCGAATTGCTGCAAAGAAACCACTACTAAAGGACACTAATAAGAAGAAGAAACTTGCTTGGGCCAAGAAACACGAGCAATGGACATTAGACCGGTGGAAATCTGTCCTTTGGTCTGATGAGTCTAAATGTGCGATTTTTGGTTCCAACCACAGTGTCTTTGTGAATCGCAGAGGAGGTGAACAGATGATCACTGCATGTGTGGCTCCCACCATGAAGCATGGAGGAGGAGGTAATCAAATCAAATGAAAGTTTATTTGTCACGTGCTCTGAATACAACAGGTGTAGACCTTACAGTGAAATGCTTACTTACAGGCTCTAACCAATAGTGCAAAAAAGTTATTTGGTGAACAATAGGTAGGTAAAGAAATAAAACAACAGTAAAAAGACAGGCTACATACAGTAGTGAGGCTATAAAAGTAGCGAGGCTACATACAGACACCGGTTAATCAGGCAAATTTAGGTATTATGTACATGTAGATATGGTTAAAGTGACTATGCATATATGATGAACAGAGAGTAGCAGTAGCGTAAAAGAGGGGTTGGCAAGTGGTGGGACACAATGCAGATAGCCCGGTTAGCCACTGTGCGGGAGCACTGGTTGGGCGGCCCAATTGAGGTAGTATGTACATGAATGTATAGTTAAAGTGACTATGCATATATGATAAACAGAGAGTAGCAGCAGCTTAAAAAGAGGGGTTGGGGGGTTGGGGGGGGGCACACAATGCAAATAGTCCTGGTAGCCATTTGATTACCTGTTCAGGAGTCTGGCTTGGGGGTAAAAACTGTTGAGAAGCCTTTTTGTCCTAGACTTGGCACTCCGGTACCGCTTGCCATGCGATAGTAGAGAGAACAGTCTATAACTGGGGTGGCTGGGGTCTAAGACAATTTTTAGGGCCTTCCTCTGACACCGCGTAGAGGTCCTGGATGGCAGGGGGCTTAGCCCGTGATGTACTGGGTCGTACGCACTACCCTCTGTAGTGCCTTGCGGTCAGAGGCCGTGATTGTGTGGGGGTGCTTTTCTGGTGACACTGTGATTTATTTAGAATTCAAGGCACACTTAACCAGCATGGCTACCACAGCATTTTGCAGCGATACGCCATCCCATCTGGTTTGAGCTAAGTGGGACTATAATTTATTTTTCAACAGAACAATGACCCAACACACCTCCAGGCTGTGTAAGGGCTATTTGACCAAGAAGGAGAGAGATGGATTGCTGCATCAGATGATCTGGCCTCCACAATCACCCGACCTCAACCCAATTGAGATAGTTTAGGATGAGTTGGACCGCAGAGTGAAGGAAAAGCAGCCAACAAGTGCTCAGCATATGTGGGAAGTCCTTCAAGACTGTTGGAAAAGAATTCCAGGTGAAGCTGGTTGAGAGAATACCAAGAGTGTGCAAAGCTGTCATCAAGGCAAAGGGTGGCTATTTGAAGAAACTAAAATCTAAAATATATTTGATTTGTTAACACTTTTTTGGTTACTACGTGATTCAATATGTGCTATTTCATAATTAAAATAAAGAAAAACCCTTGAATGAGTAGGTGTGTCCTAACTTTTTACTGGTACTTTATATCTATCATATATAAATTACTATTCAGAAAACAGATGAGTGGGCAGTGGAAGTTTGAAAATGACAGCTGTTACTGTAGGAACCACATCAACACACATCAACACACTGGGATTAGAAAGAGAGTTTGTCACTGGATATGTTGTTTGAACACGCCATTAAAAAAATCCCCTGAGTCACAAAAAGCTGGCTGATGACCCATGGTATAGAGTCATGATATATAAAATATGGAAGATAATCACATACATAACATAGATAGTCTAGTAAACTTCCATATAAAGAATTATGAGGAAATTATTGTCTCTTTGGTCAAATAAATAGACAAGTTTGCTATACATTTTCTTCACTATGTAGGCATCCTAAATGTACTAAGTGTACTACTTTCATGGCCTACGGTGGCCCAGCGGTCTAAGCCGCCTGCCTGCGGCACACGTCTACACTGTCGGCATAGGTTTGAATCCGGCCTACTGCTCTTTGACACAACCTGTCTCTATCTTTCCCCACTGTCATCCTCTATCTGTTCAATAAAGTCAGATAATACCTATTTAATCCGTTCCATCTGACTGCGCAATCCACTCTCATCAGCCCAGGCAGGGAAGTTATAAACTTGATCGCCACTATAAAAGCATCTATATATTATCTCACATTTCTTTTAGACTAACATTTCGTTTTCAACAGCAGGGATTTGTATAAACCTTGCTTTCTGTCTCTTCGACATTTGCAACATTGTTTCAATATTCCAATTCGATCTCGGTGGCCTTCAGTTACATATACGTATCTAAAAGAAGATTAAGAATTCTCCTGCACTAACAGTTAACTCATATAATGTTTGACTGTGCGGTCAGTATGAGTAACTGTTTGGGGACCATAAATGATGTCACACTAACTGAAACAGTAACTGCTCTCTTTTGACTTAATCCTCATTTGTCAGGGATAAACTGTATATGTAAGTCGGTGCTGTTAACAAGATAAACATTTAGAAATCCAGCGGCCATAATGCAGTCAGTGATGATTCTTTGGGCCTTTCATAGATGGGATAGAAGATCTGAAGTCCTGACACAACTCTCCTGCCCCAAGTTATAGCGGCAGAGATGAGAATCTCCTAAAAGTGTCAGAAGAAGCTGTTTTTCCCCCAGCTGGGGAGAGATAACGATCACAGCACCATCCACCTCCTCGGGTAGACCGCAGGCCTTCTACCAAACCAATCTCCAACGGAGCCGCAGGCACCATACTGGGACCCATTTTCAAAACTTCCTAAAGTGTTGCCACAGCACACGATTTAGAGTTCACATATTTGTAAGGCTCCTGCTATATGTTGCATACTTTAGTCTGTTATCTAGTTCTCTAAAGTTCCCACTAAGATGCTAGACTTGAATGCATCCTAGAGCTGAGAAGATCCTCCAGCTTAGTCGAACAGCTTTCCACTCCATAGGCTTATAGACAGTGGTATATTATTGACTGAGAATCATAACTACAGTCAGGAGAAATCCTTCCCTCCACAGGAGGCTGGTGAGGGGAAGACAGCTCTAAATAATAGCTGGAATGAAGTGAAGAGTAACCATGTGTTTGAGACCATTCCATTCATTTCGTTCCAGGCATTACTATGATCCCTTCCGCCCCAATTAAGTTCCCACCAGGCACCTGTGCTTCCCTCAGTACTAAACTAGTTGATGTGGCAGGTCTCTGTTTGTCTATCTAACCAAGATTTTAAATTGGGCGTTGGGCTTCCTGATTCTGAACATGTCCAAGGTGTTTTGCTCTGCTGAAACACACATTACCAATGTCCTCCTCTGCAAAATCAATAGCTCTAAATAGAAGGATTCAGACTCTCTATGCTTCAAGCTTGGGTTTGTCCAGTTCACATGTACAGTAACATTATGAAACCCAATATTTCCTCACCTTTTCAGTTTTATATGCTGTCCTTGTGTACTTTCGATTCTTTGCCCACCTCAGTAATACCGGTAGGCTAAACACACTAGTTTAAATTGCCAATCTATGCCTTATGTTTATTCAATGTCCACCCTATCTTCTTCAAAGAGAAAGCCTAGCTGTCCCAAGATGACATGGAAGCAGTGCTTGTTAAGCTTCAGAGGCTTCAGTGTGGTAAACCGGGTCATGTTGAAACCCCTGAGACACTCCCCAGAAGACCCTGTTAAAGCGAGACATATCACCTCATCAAATGCATCCTATGGCCGATACACAGAGGAGCCAACCAACTGGGTGGTTCCTTTATCTCTTCAAACAAAACCGCTTTAATCAAATCAAAGTTTATTGATCACGTACATAGATTTGAAGGTGTTATTGCAGGTGCAGTGAAATGCTTATGTTACTACTGTAGCTTCAAAAGTGCAGTAGAATGTCTCGGGAATACACAATAATAAAAAAAAATGAAACAAGAAATAACATTCGTATTAAATATATTAGAGTGAGAATATTAATGTGGTGTGTATTGACGGAATGTAATTTGGAAAATAAAATGGTATGTACACTAGTGGATATAATAGGATGACCTATGTCGAGAATACAGTATACACATACAGTACACAGTGAGTAAACAGTGTATAAACAGAATATGAGGTGACCAGTGTTCAATTACTTTATATACATGAGGCATTAGTCTCAAGGTGCAGGGCTGAGTACCAGGCAGGTAGCTGGCTAGTGATGTGCTGTTCAACAGTCTGATGGCCTAGTGATAGAGTTTCTCAGTCTTTCTGCCGGGACCACGTCTCTCGGTCTCTCAGTCTCTCAGTCCTGGCTCTGATGCCAACTCTCATCATGACCTGAGAATCAGGGTCAGTGTGGAGTTACACCTTAGCACAAAGGGAAGCAGGCGTTGCATTGAAATGTATTGTATAGCACAGTGTGATATTTAAAGCTCTTATGCCTGTTTACACCCACTCTCTCTTTCCCCTATGTACTTTTTCCTTTATGGTCCACTCTTTTCTCTTCCCTCTTGAGATACTTGTCAGGTATTGAGCTGCATGTGTCAGAGTACTGTGTGACCTTAGGACCTTGAAGTCTTGTCTGGCTACCCAAACTGTTTGTTCTGGCCAAACGCTAAGCCATGCCCACAGTCGTTAGTTTTTTCTCCGCAATGAGTGGATCTGAGTACCTACTCAATGATTTCTAGAACGCAAACCCATTCTAACCATTCTGATTGGTCCCAGAAACCAATGGTTTGGGCCAGAGCCTGAACACAAATGGGTAAAGTGGCGTTTTGAAAATTCGTCATTGGCTTTGATACTCTGATTGGTTAGAGATTATCCAATCGCTGATGACTGTGTTGTACAACACCCCTAATTTTGATGTCACCACAAACGACTTCAATGATGTCAGTTTCAGACTGAAGAATGTAGAGAACACAGAGCAGGTGAATAATTCAGTTTGAGTTGTGAACTTTGTTTTATCACAAGGTGCTACAATACACACAGATACAGATACCGCAGATACACATGGTGAAGACATCTATTTCTTCACTTCCTCTTCCGTGTGTGTGCAAGATGTTTTTTCATCCAGTTGCAGTTCCTCTGTTGGATGACTTAAACATTAGGGCTGAATCCTAATATTAACTTGAACTTTCGCATAGATTATATGCCTTCATGTCAACCTGAGATGTGAATATCTGAAGATATCTCAAGATCCTTGAATAACGATACCTGTTATAAAACTTACCTGCTCAGATGCTTTTTCTTTTTCTTTGTGTGTCTTACCTCTTCCCACGTAGATCTCAACAAGTGTGACTAGCATGTCTCACACACATTTTGATATCTCAGCTCTAAACAAAGGCAGTCAAGTGTGAAAGGCTTACTTTGGTGGGGGGGGGGGGGTGGTTGACTGAGTATAGCTTTAATCCATGCTCGTGTATCACTCACTCCACCCACCTGTTACTATTTATGGGTATTGTCCTTACACAATCTCAGTCTCCAACAAGACATTCCTGCCCAATGCCCATTGAATGGTTTATCAGTCTGATCTATGAAATCCGTTTTTTTCTGTCTTAACATAACAGAGTGTGTGGGTAAAGAAGGGTGTGGAAAGTGTGTAACAAGACTGTTTCCTTCCTGAATATACCTGCAACAGCTAACCAACAGGTTGGGGGCACTACCCTCAGACCCCCTGTCCAGTACCCCAGTGGGGTTTCAAACAACATGACAATCTGAGTATGTTCAGGATGTTCATCATGATCAGTTTGACTAATGCAACACACTCTAACGGATATTCCCTCTGGTAGCCTACACAGCATCAAATATCAAGGACGATGGTGTGAATGAGGTGTGGTTATAACAGTGAGTGTCAGACGGCAGTGGATGAGACAAGAAGTGAAGGAAACCCACAGAGACCCTAGGATAAACAACACAATTGTGCAAACCCCAGAGACAGTGAGAGGAGGCTCCATTACCATTTCCTACTCCAACCTTCTTTTTAAACCATGTGAGAGAGGCATGTCACAGCAGTGCTCTGAGCTTGAGGGTCAAATGCATGCTGCCAAAAGAGTCTGACTCATAATAGAGGCTGTAGCCTATTGAATCAAATAAGATCAAATCATTATTATTATGGGTGCATTGAGAGTTTCAGAGAGATTTCACATCAACAATCTGTTTGTGGTGGTTATTGTACCTCAGCTGTTCATGATTTGAGGACATCTATTAACACCTAGCTGAATAGCCTATTGTTTATTTACAACAATATTTTAACCGTTTGTTAATAGTTAATAGTGCAGTGCATGAGTAGCAATAATGACTGAGACGCTGTAGTGACCATACCGCCTATTTGCATGGAAATGTTGGAGTGCAAATACCCATTTTGATTACGAATATTTGCGTAAATGAAAATCGTGCAGGCGGTCACACGTTTGCCACTCAACCCTTTCTTTTACTCAAGTTTGAATACATTTCAGCTATCCAGAAAAGTGGAAAACTAGAACTGATATATATATATATGAGTGGTTATTGTTGGCTAAACATTGATACCATGCGGTAAGAATGTAGCACTTTACGAATTTAAACATTGTTTCTGTTGCAGCAGAAGCACTGATATGACAGCTCGAGCATTGGCAATAATCTCTGCGTACTTTGCTGCAGAATGTGGAGACTGGAGAGCGCCTGCTTTCTCTGTTGAAAGACTAAGACTGACCAATCGGTATCTGTATTCCTAATTAGCAAGCACAGACTGTCCAATGAGGGACGTGCTGGGTGGGTTCTCCACACACACCTTCTCGGGGCCACTCTGGTACAGAATCGCGAAGGAGGGCGCGTTACAGAATGACATACAGGTTTTCTTGATGCACACAACGCCAGAGACAATTAGAAAAAAAGAACGAGAGGGACTTTTCGACGAACGACTAGTCCGTCTTCACGCTTTGTGTCCAAGAAGGATTCAATCTGTCCACCTGAAGAGGCATGTCGCTTATTGAAGAATACGAGGAAGGGGAGTATGGGAGGGCGCCGAAGCGACTGAAGACCACTGAGGTGGAGGAGGGCGAGGAGCTGGAGGAGGGAGAGGATTCGGACTCGGAGTCTGCAGGGCTGCTCGGAGATGTGGAGAATGTAGGAGCCGAGAAAAGGCCACGGTGGACCGGAACGAAATACGGACCTGAAAGACTGGTAAGGGAAGCGCGACCTTATTATAATATAACATCTGAATCTGATGTTTTGCAATATTACTGTAAATAACTGGCAATGATCACAATGTTGCTACTGAAATAGTAGCCTAACCTATATATAGTTTATTATTTCCTTGGGTTCCTCTGTGATTGATAATCTGTCAGTCCTTTGCACTCAATATATCAATTGACAGTCTGAAGCCCTACATGTAAGATTGAAGGGTACTGTCCAGCTAAAAATCATACAATGCGTTGGCAGACTACAGTTATTTTCTACTCTGACAAGGTGTAAATCTTGTTAAGAAAAGATGGACACGTGTTGAAGTAAAACGGGATTGCAATATGATCCACATGACATGGATTATAACTGATTTATTGAACAATTTATGCATAACATCAAACTGCATAAAAAAAGAAAAGTGCTTTGCAGAGTTTTAACCAGCCTGGTCTCATAGACTAGACGTAACATAGTACATGTAAATCTGGGACACTGAAATTACATTTGTTATGGTTACATAAAACAGATTCGGTCAGGGTTAATGGGTAACACGAACATCTACCAATCCAAAGGCTAATTAGCAACTTTTCAACTACATACTTATTTGTAATAATGTAATAGGAAATGTAATTCGTAACTTATCAAAATAAATGGGTAATGGACAACCACACATGAATACAGTTGAAGTCGGAAGTTTGCATACACCTTAGCCAAATACATTTAAACTCAGTTTTTCACAAACCCTAATCCTAGTAAAAATTCCCTGTTTTAGGTCAGTTAGGATCACTACTTTATTTTAAGAATGTGAAATGTCAGAATATTAGTAGAGAGAATGATTTCAGCTTTTATTTCTTTCATCACATTCCCAGTGGGTCAGAAATGTACATACACTCAATAAGTATTTGGTAGCATTGCCTTTAAATTGTTTAACTTAGGTGAAACGTTTCAGGTAGCCTTCCACAAGCTTCCCACAATGAGTTGGGTGATATTTGGCCCATTCCTCCTGACAGAGCTGGTGTAACTAAGTCAGGTTTGTAGGCCTCCTTGTTTGCACACACTTTTTCAGTTCTGCCCACAAATGTTCTATAGGATTGAGGTCAGGGCTTTGTGATGGCCACTCCAATACCTTGACTTTGTTGTCCTTAAGCCATTTTGCAACAACTTTGGAAGTATTGTCCATTTGGAAGACCCATTTGCGACCAAGCTTTAACTTCCTGACTGATGTCTTGAGATGTTGCTTCAATATATCCACATAATTTTCCTGCCTCATGATGCCATCTATTTTGTGAAGTGCCCCAGTTTCTTCTGCAGCAAAGTACCCCCACAACATGATGCTTACACCCCTGTGTTTCATGGTTGGGATGGTGTTCTTCGGCTTGCAAGCATCCCCCTTTTTCCTCCAAACATAACGATGGTCATTATGGCCAAACAGTTCTATTTTTGTTTCATCAGACCAGAGGACATTTCTCCAAAAAGTACGATCTTGGTCCCCATGTGCAGTTGTAAACCGTAGTCTGGATATTTTATGGCGGTTTTGGAGCAGTGGCTTCTTCCTTGCTGAGCGGCCTTTCAGGTTATGTCGATATAGGACTTGTTTTACTGTGGATACAGATACTTTTGTACCTGTTTCCTCCAGCATCTTCACAAGGTCCTTTGCTGTTGTTCTGGGATTGATTTGCACTTTTCGCACCAAAGTCCAATCATCTCTAGGTGACAGAACGCGACTCCTTCCTGAGCGGTATGATGGCTGCATGGTCCCATGGTGATTATACTTGTGTACTATTGTTTGTACAGATGAATGTGGTACCTTCAGGCGTTTAGAAATTGCTCCCAAGGATGAACCAGACTCGTGGAGGTCTACAATTTTTTGTCTTATTTCTTTTGATTTTCTCATGATGTCAAGCAAAGAGACACTGAGTTTGAAGGTAGGCCTTGAAATACATCCATAGGTACACCTCCAATTGACTCAAATTATGTCAATTAGCCTATCAGAAGCTTCTAAATCCATGACGTCATTGTCTGGAATTTTCCAAGCTGTTTAAAGGCACAGTCAACTTAGCGTATGTAAACTTCTGACCCACTGGAATTGTGATACAGTGAATTATGAGTGAAATAATCTGTCTGTAAACAATTGTTGGAAACATTTCTTGTGTCATGCACAAAGTAGATGTCCTAACCAACTTGCGAAAACTATAGTTTGTTAACAAGAAATTTGTGGAGTCGTTGAAAAACGAGTTTTAATGACTCCAACCTAAGTGTATGTAAACTTCCGACTTCAACTGTACATACCATATGAAACGTAACATATCATACTAAATGGAGTGTCTTGGATTTTACATACAGAATAATATGAAATGCTCTGAGATCATGTTGCAACTAACATACTGAACCCTATATAGACTACAGTAATAGTATGCCTACTATTGTAACCGTGACATGAATATTGACTGACATTCGTGAAGTTAGGTATTATCGGTCATATCCTTAGCCTAATATCATGATCATGAGCTATGTATTAACCCCAGTGTGTTTGGAAATGTCATCTACCTCCTGCTTTTTGTAAAAGTGCATAGTGACATGACATCTCTTCAGTGAAGGTGATTTGCATGGCTTACATAGGCTAAGTCTGTAGACTGTGCTACACTGTCAGAGTATAGTCTAGTCTTGTACACCTGTCACCATTAGACAGTGCATTATTGATGGTGATCCATGGGTCGCTCGGTTGGATAGGTTATATGCGAATGGCAACATCTCCACTTCTGATGTCTAATGTCTGGAATTAAATTATGTGAAGGCCTGCTCATGCTCTGCAACTCTGACTTTACCAGGACATGAATAGTTGACTATTATTAAGAGTAAATAGTCTATAAACGTATAATAGTGCGTAAAGGGGAGCTGAGTATTTGGATTGTAAACCATAATCTGCTGAATTGTCCTGTGAAAATGAGCATCTTGATTTTCACTCATGTTTTAGATCTGATTTAGCTCATCTCAACCTCTGCGGGGTGCATAATGCAGCCCAGTATGTGCCTTGCTTTGAGATCAAAACCAGACAGGAATGCAGGAAGAGAAACTACAGCTCCCTGCTCTGTGTGCATAGGCCTATCTCCGCTACATCTTCTCAGCAGATTATCATAAGAACGGTCCCGGCATGAGGAGGCATTGAACGCATTATCTAGATTAGCTATGCAGTGTTTTGGTCTTTGCTAGCTCAGGCGGTGCAGATCTTTAGTCCGTTGATCGGCTTTTCCCCTTATCACCAAGGAAAAGCTGCGAATCCGCCACCGGCAAGACAGATTCAGCTGCCTGATGTCACAACTGGCTGTGGAGCATGCCCCTTATCTGTACTCTCTCCCAACTAGGGTTGCCTGTACTTTCAACCAATAGATTGGTCGAAATTTTAAAACTTGTATTTTTCCATATATAGACATTATTTAGACATTATTTGTATTTTTCCAATAAATCAACTTTATTTAGGCTACTGAGCTTGTCAGACGCTTTAAGCACTGCGATTAAAAATGAAGACACACAAATTACTAGAGAGGGTGTCAGAGATCAATAGAAAAAAACTTGTTCCTGACCATACTCCTCCCTCTGCTGCTGGCCTCGTCATGCTCCTAAAGTTGCCGGTATTAGGCTACACCAGTGGTCAGCAACCTTTTCCATTTGGAGTGCTAAGTTATCGTACCATTTCTACTGATTTGCTTTCCGTGCCACTTATGTTTTTTATATGCAAATTTTCGTGGAACAGTTTAATTTAATATATAATAAAGTCTTGATATCTCAAAATCAATGTCATGTGGTTAATCAAAATCTAAATGACAATTACACATCTAAAAGTAACTTCTATTGCCAATATGTAAAAATAGCCTAAAAATAGCCAAATAAAAACATTGCAGCCCACAGGGAGAAAATATCCTGATAAAAATAAATGTCCTATGAATCACATTGGTTACACATGGCCTGTCTGCAAGGAACTTGAAACATTATCAACTATTGAATTAACTTGGTCAGGCCTGAAACTCCTGCTAGCAAACTTGCAACATTGTATAAAATATTCTGGGCCTTCAGAGTTTCCTAGACCAGTGAGCTCCGGACAGTCAGACTATGTTGGGCAAGGGATAAGAAGTAATCAGGTAGGCCTATTTTATAACGTTTCCACCGGATCAGAGCATGACATTTCTTGCCCCTCTCATGCTGAGTGGTAATCGAAAGGGAGAGAGCTGGAAAGATTTTTCCAATAGGCTACATTGAGGAACTATTGTTGTTCTCAATGGATGTAAAAACAGACTTTGTTTACTTGCTGTTTGAGGTGAAGAACTAATTACTTTGAAAAGCTCCACAGTGATGGTGAGTTAATACAATCAGGAATAGTATTAGATCCCCAAATGGGCACATTTATAGGCCTATATTCGTGAGCAGGCCAGGTAGCCTAGGCCTAGTTCTATGTGTAATCAGGTGCGTGTCCTTACTCAAGATGGACAGGAGCACTCCAAACAAAAGATAATGAATAAATTGACAACCCATAAATGGAATGAAATAAACCAACACTTTTGCCTCACAAGTGTAGCCTTGGTTGTGCTCTCTGCAAACAACGTGTCCAGTCCTGCAATGACAAAGGTAAGACTATAATAATAATAGATTGAATGCATTAACAGAAATTACTGTAACCAAACAAGCATTGTAGATTAGAAAATGTTTATCCCATGTGTAACTCTGTGTTGTTGTTTTTGTCGCACTGCTTTGCTTTATCTTGGCCAGGTCGCAGTTGTAAATGAGAGCTTGTTCTCAACTGGCTTACCTGGTTAAATAAAGGTGAAATAAAAAATAATAATAACAAAAAAAATTGGAAGGGCAAAAACAAATTTCACACCACAGGCCACGGTCGTCTAGACAAGACTGCAGCCTTGGGTAAAACAAAGGGGGAGGGGTGTGTCTCTTTGTTCACAACAGCTGGTGCACGATTTCTAATGTTAAGTGTAGAGTTTTTGCTCACCTGAGTTTGAGTACCTCATAATAAGCTACAGACCATATTATTTACAAAGAGAGTTTTCATCTGTATTTTTCGTAGCTGTTTATTTACCACCCCAAACTGATGCTTGCACTAAGACCACACTCAACAAGATCTATAGGGCCATAAGCAAACAAGAAAATGCACATCAAGAGGCGGTGCTTCTCGTCATCGGTGATTTTAATGCAGGAAAACTGAAATCCGTTTTACCAAATTTGTACCATCCTGTGCAACTAGAGATGACAAAACTCTTATTCACCTTTACTCCACACACAGAAACATATACAAAACTCTCCCTCGCCCTCCCTTTCGCAAATCTGACCATAACTCTATCCTCCTGATTCCTGCTTACAAGCAAAAACTCAAACCTGGAAGTGGTCCGATGAAGGTGGATGCTAAGCTACAGGACTGTTTTACTTGCACAGACTGGAATATGTTCTGGGATTCATCTGATAAAATTGAGGCGTTTACCACATCAGTCACCGGCTTCATTAATAAGTGTATTGATGACATCATCCCCACAGTGACCATACGTACTGTACATATCCCAACCAGAAGCCATGGATTACAGGCAACATCCGCACTGAGCTAAAGCCTACAGCTGCTGTTTTCAAGGAGCGGGACACTAATTTGGGCGCCTATAAGAAATCCCACTATGACCTCCAATGAGCCATCAAATAGACAAAGCATCAATACAGGACTAAGATCGAATCCTGCTACGCTGGCGCCTACGCTCGTCGGATGTTGCAGGGTATGAAAACTATCATGGATTACATAGGGGAAACCCAGATGCGAGCTTCCCAGTGACGAGAGTCTACCAGACCTGTTAAATGCCTTCTATGATTGCTTCGAGGCAAGCAACACTGAACACTGTGTGATCTTGCTCTCCGTAGCCGATGTAAGACCTTTAAACAGGTTAACATTCAGACAGATTACCAGGACGCGTAGTCAGAGCATGCATGGACCAGCAGGCAAGTGACTTCACTGACATTTTCAACCTCTCCCTGACCCAGTCTGTAATAGCTACATGTTCCAAGCAGACCACCATAGTCACTGTACCCAAGAACGCCATGGTAACCTGTCTGAATGACTATCGCCCCATAGCACTCACATCTGTAGCCATGAAATGCTTTGAAAGGCTGGTCATGGCTCACATCAACACCATCATCCCAGACTCCCTGGACCCTCTCCAATTCGCATTGGTGCCCCAACAGATGAACAGATGACGCAATCTCTATTGCACTCCACACTGCCCTGTCCCACATGGAAAAGAGGAACATCTTTGTGAGAATGTTGTTCAACTACAGTTCAACTACAGTTGAGCGTTCAACACCAGAGTGCACTCCAAGCTCATCACTAAGCCCAGGACCCTGCGACTGAACACCTCCCTCTGCAACTGCATTCTGGACTTCCTGACGGGCAGCTTTCAGGTGCTGAGGGTAGGCAACGACACATCCGCCACGCTGACCCTCAACAGGGGGGCCCTTTAGGGGTGCGCGCTTTGTCCCCTCCTATGCTCTCTATTAACCCACGACTGAGTGACCACGCACGACTGCAACACCATCATTACGTTTGCTGACAACACGACGATGGTAGGCTTGATCACAGACGACAATGAGACATCCTATAGGGAGGAGATCAGTGGTGTGGCAGTGTGGTGCCAGGAAAACAACCTCTCCCTCACCGTCAGCAAGACAAAGGAGCTGATCATGGACTACAGGAGATGGAGGGCCGAGGACGTCCCCGTCCACATCGACAGTGCTGAGTCGAAAGCTTACATTTCCTTGGTGTCCACATTACTAATGAATTAACCTGGTCCACACACACCAACACAGTCAGGAAGAAGGCACGACAATGCTTCTTCCCCCCCCTCAAGAGGCTAAAAAGATTTGGAATGGGCCCACAGATCCTCAAAAAGTTCTGCATCTGCACCATTGAGAGCATCTTGAATGACTGTATTACCACTTGGAATGGCAACTGCTTGGCATCCGACCGCAAGGCGCTACAGAGTGTAAGACGTATGACCCAATATAGCACTGGGACCGAGCTCCCTGTCATCCAGGACCTCTATACCAGGCGGTGTCAGAAGAAGGTTCTAAAGATTGTCAAAGATTCCAGCCACCCAAGTCATAGACGGTTGTCTCTGCTACCGGCAAGTGGTACCGATGCACCAAGTCTGGTTCCAAGTCTGGAACCAACAGGACCCTGAAAACCTTCTACTACCAAGCCATAAGGCACCTGAATAGTTAACCAAATAGCTACCCGGACAATCTGCGTTGACCCCCTGTTGTTTACGAAGCATGTGACAAATCTTTCAAAATATGTATATATGAATGAAGCCTTTACTGTATGTGCTTTTTACGATTAAATACAGGCTTCAAAATTCATAAAAAGTTACGTTAGCTGATTAAGATTATCTTGTGGAATAAAACATATAAGATTTCCTAAGCCTGTGTGTTACACAGACCTTAAGTCCAGCATTTATCCAAAAACCCTAAAAAAAGATCAACATTCATTTCCCCATAGGCCTACAAAAAGACCCCAGTACTATTGCGCTCTATATGCTAATGTGATTCTATGTGGAGAAAACACGCCTTTTTACCTTTTGCGCTTCAATGCACATGTGTAATTTAACGTAGCCTCCATTTAAATGAGATGCTGTTTGTCAAATAGGCTCCATTTGTGGAGCCTAATGTGTTTTTATTTGTAGGCCTATCCAATTCATCCCAATTAGGTAGCATACAGTAGACCTACCCTGATAGCCTATCTGAGTGCTGGATGCTGATGCTAGTGTTATTTAACACCGTAAATCATAGGAATTAGTGGTTTTGGGTGTATTTTTCCTTTAAGACGAGGCACCACAATCTAAAAGGACATTTTTTGACATCTATTTTGGGGTATTTTGGTCCTTTAATATTAGTTATTTCAACATTTGATGTAAATTTATATTTTCTTTTGTTTATCGTGCTACCAAAAAGCTCTGACGAAGGCCGTGAGGCCGATACGTAAAGCTTATTAAAGAGCAGTGATACTATCAAGAGCAGTGATACTATCAAGAGCGGTGATACTATCAAGAGCGGTGATACTATCAAGAGCGGTGATACTATCAAGAGCGGTGATACTATCAAGAGCGGTGATACTATCAAGAGTGTTGATACTATCAAGAGCGGTGATACTATCAAGAGCGGTGATACTATCAAGAGCAGTGATACTATCAAGAGCAGTGATACTATCAAGAGCAGTGTGCGGGTTTCTTCTTTCTTGTCAGTTTATCATGCTACCGTCATAGAAATGTCATGCATTTTAACCACATTCAAATGGACATAAATCCACCACTTCAAAGCTCACTACATTTAATCATGCATCATTTAAAAGCCCATTTCATAGACAATGTTACAAAATTGACTATATGTAGTAACTTATTTTGAAGAGATTGTGATTGGGTCTATATAGGCATTTGGCGATTGGTAGGCAAAATTCATTGCATTTCTCTTTAACTGCCATTCACTGAAAGTTAGACCCTTCTCACACATCAAGTCATCAGAAGAACTCTTCAGAAGCATCTACATTCACGAAATCAAATTTTGTGTGCTTATCTTTAGATATATTCTCCAGACTTGCATTGAGGGAATTGTGGATATGTTGTCAAATTCATTTTATGTACGTGTCTTTAGTATTTCACAGATAGAAAGATGAAAAATGATTTATACACAATCGCTCTGTAAGTCCTGGAGTGTCTTAACAGTGTCCAGAAAAACAGATTTGCGGTTTATGCAAATATGCACATATTTAATGAGATATCGCAACATGTTGCATATTTAAATACAATATTAAATACAATATTTCAGAAAAGTGGTATGTTTGTGTCTACATTCAACTGGTAAAAGTTCATTGCGATATGAAAAAGGGCGGAAAATACCTTATTAGAGGGTTTGTGCCTCACCTAAATGGGATTGGTCTGCCATAAACAGTGCTGGGGATATCTAAGAAATAGCATATTGATTTAAATTTTCTAATTTGCTATTCAGGCAAAAGATAGAGCTAGGCCCTCTCCTCATTTGTATGTGGGCTGGGCTGGGTGCTGCTGTGTGATGCAGAGTGACAGGGTATATGGACTGAGTCTAGATGTGAGAGTGTGTTCTGAGTCATCACTACTGATAATATGACAACTGGGACTGATACTGAAAACCATCTGTACACTGGAGACAGGAAGACGGAGAGAAAGACAGAGAGAAAGGCATAGAGAGAGAGAGACAAGTAGGTAGAGAGAGAGAGAAAGCTAGAAATAGGGAGAGGTAGACAGAGAGAGAGAGAGAGAAAAAAGAGAGAGAAATAGGTAGAAAGAGAGGTATGAGAGAGAGAGGGGGATAAACGTTTTATTTTGGTATACAGGAAGTCAATGAGCTCCCTATCAGCATAGCGACAGAGACGTATGACTTAGTCCATGACTAAATGTCACACCTAAACTATAAAGAAAAATATATTTAAAGGTGTTTGAGCCTGTGGCATAAATGTATTTATATTTCACACCATCTTTGAAGAGGACGGAAAAGAGAGAGCGTCTGATAAAGGGAGAGATTAAAGCTATAGACAGACAGAAGTTGAGACAGTCGGCACCCAGTAGAGAACACAGCACCTTTTGAAGTTGTCTGAAAAGTCTGTGGAAGACGCTTTAACAGTGAAAACAAGATGAGTGAAAAACAATATTGGATGTCTTGTTTGATTTCCACTGTAAACACTGTTTTGATGACTGCTGAGCACATTAGTGTATGCTTTTGTAGTGTGAATGTGGTTATTTGTATTTATGGTTTGTGCAGTGGTGTAGTTTTGTGTATTTGTTTAGTTTGTGTGTGAGAGGTAAGTGACCTGGCTCTACAGTATTGACATTGATCTTGTATCCTACCTAGTGTGTCAGAATATATTAAACATTGACATTTAAATCCAAGGTACAACAAAGGTTCAAAGATTGAATAAAATACATAAGGGCAAAGAAACAGTTTTAAGTTTGTCTTTTTAGGTTTAGGTATTTTTTGTTTGCCTCAGACAAAGGTGCTTAAAACTTGGAGTGGTGTAAAAGCATATCTGCCCTGGATAATTCTAGCAGTGCTGACAGAGAGAGCTTGTGTGTGTGTGTGCGTGCGTGCGTGCGTGTGTGTGTGTAATTGTTTTCCTACATTATCAGGACCCCAATGTCCTAACAATTCACCCAAATGTCCTGAAAAGGTATGAAAACAATCACTTTTTTGAAAAGTCAGGACTTTTTTCAGGTCCTGATTTTGCTCAAATATTATTTTAAGCTTAAGGGTTAGGTTTACGGTTTTGGGGTTAAAGTTAAGGTTAGGTTAAGGGTTAGGTTTAGAGTTAGGGAAAATACGATTTTTAATGGTCAAACATGTTTGCACTTCAAAAATTCCTGAAATTTTATGAAAACAGAGCTGTGTGCTTGTGTGTGTGTCTGCGTGAGTGTGAGTGTGTGTGTGTGTGTGTCTGCGTGAGTGTGAGTGTGTGTGTGTGTGTCTGCGTGAGTGTGAGTGTGTGTGTGTGTGTGTCTGCGTGAGTGTGTGTGTGTCTGCGTGAGTGTGAGTGTGTGTGTGTGTGTGTGTCTGCGTGAGTGTGAGTGTGTGTGTGTCTGCGTGTGTCTGCGTGAGTGTGAGTGTGTGTGTGTCTGCGTTAGTGTGTGTGTGTGTGTGTGTGTGTCTGCGTGAGTGTGAGTGTGTGTGTGTCTGCGTGAGTGTGAGTGTGTGTGTGTGTGTGTGTCTGTGTGAGTGTGAGTGTGTGTGTGTCTGCGTGAGTGTGAGTGTGTGTGTGTGTGTGTGTGTCTGCGTGAGTGTGTGTGTGTGTGTGTGTGTGTGTGTGTGTGTGTGTGTGTGTGTGTGTGTGTGTGTGTGTATGTGTGTGTGTGTGTGTGTGTGTCTGTGCGAGTGTGTGTGTGTGTGTGTGTGTGTGTGTGTGTGTGTGTGTGTGTGTGTGTGTGTGTGTGTGTGTGTGTGTGTGTGTGTGTGTGTGTGTGTGTGTGTAGCCTAGGGCTGACCACAATTATTAGACTGGTCAATCGTTTGGTTGTTAGGCTGTTGGTTGAGATATCTTTTGTTGAGCAGTAGCAAATATATACTGTATATACTTCTTTGTGTTTATGGCACACGAGACACCTGTCTTATTCATACCCATTTTAGCAAAATGATCCATTGCGTAGGGAATGAGGATGGCACAGTCCAAGAAGAAGGGGAGTGTGGCGGCACAACGCACATCTCTCTCCAGAATGCGCTCTCCCCCGCCATTGTTTCATAACTTCATTGTGTGAATTGTTTGCGTTTGATTGTTAGTGTCTATCAATTCCCCATTACATATATAACCAGTAGTACATTTACCATTAATTCCTAGAATTTCTAATCTACAATATTTGTTTGGTTACAGTAATGAGTGTTAATGCATTCAATATACTATTATTCCAGTCTTTTACCGTTCTCACTGTCGGAGTGGACACGTTGTTTGCAGATTTAATTTACGAGTTTTGTCAATTTAGTCATTGTCTTTTGTTTTGAGTGCTCCTGTCAATGTTGAGTAAGGACGTGCACCTGATTACGCATAAAAGTAGGCCTATAGGCTACTTGGCCTGCTCGCAAATGTAGTCATATAAATGTGCCCATTTGGGGATCTGATAGTACGCCTATTTCTGATTTGCTTAACGCACCACCACTAATGAGCTGTGGAGCTTCTCAAAGTAATGCTTTCTTCACCTCAAACAGCAAGCAAACAAAGTCTGTTTTTACATCCATTGAGAATGACAATAATTCCTCAATGTTTTGAAAAATCTTTCCATCCTCCTGAGTGGCTCAGCACTCTAAGGCAGTGCATCGCAGTGTTGCGGCGTCACTACAGCCTGGGGCTGTGTCATTACCAGCGGTGACTGGGAGTCCCATAGGGCGGCGCACGGATTAGGGAAGGGTTTGGCCGGGGGGGCTTTACTTGGCTCATTGCGCTCTAGCGACTCCTTGTGGCGGGCCGGGCGCCTGCAGGCTGACTTCGGCTGTCAGTTGAACAGTGTTTCCTCCGACACATTGGTGCAGCTGGCTTCCGGGTTAAGCAAGCAGGAAGAGCGGTGTGGCAGGTCATGTTTCGGAGGACGCATGACTCGACCTTCGCCTCTCCCGAGCCCGTTGGGGAGTTGCAGCGATAAAACAAAATCGTAATCACAAAACTGTGAGAAAAAGGGGGTAAAAAAAATAAAACAATAAACAAATTATCTTTCCACCGATCGATTGGTCGAAAGAACAGACGACTTTCAGTCAACCAATATATTTTGGGGTCGGGGACAGCACTAGTGGAGCCTCTTGCTGTTACACACCCCTCTGTAGAATAAAAAGCCTCCCATTACAAGCTCCTCCAAGGGACTTCCCTTAGTGACAGATTCCAGTGCTCTCTCTCCTCATCTCCTCTTCTCCCTAAACACTGTAAGGTTAAAGAGAGTGTGAGAGGGAACTATATTCTCATATTGCTCCAGTTTTGCTCCTTGATGCTGTAAAGTGACCTCCTGACTTCTCCTACAGCATCTCAAGTCTTCCTCTAACCAGGTTTCCATCCAACCTTTTTATGCAAGTAAAGTACATGTCAGATTAAGTACATGTCATGACAGGCCTGATGGAAACAGAACATTTTTCGGTAAACTTTCTAAATGTTGACAAAACAAAATACTCTAGACAAAGTGGGATTTTTTTGTGTCTGGAAAATTAATTATGCGAGAAATGTCGGTGGAAACACTTTTATGCACAAGTGTTGATATAATAACCATCATATTGAAGTAAACTTGGAGTCACGTGATGAGACTCGTGGAGAAGCATGCAGTTTATTAGGCTACAGATGAAATAAGTTATGAGGGTGGTGACTTCACGGTGTGGTGAAAGTGCAAGGTGATGAGCTTGATGCTGCTTTCCAATAAATATTGAGGGTCTTATCCTGTTTACATGATCATCGATGCTTGGCTGCCATTTGATAAATAAAAATAATATTGCTCTTTTGTCGATAATAATCGCATCATGCAGGCTATACAGTGCCTTCGGAAAGTATTCAGACCCCTTGACTTTTTCCACATTTTGTGGAAAACACCAGTCTCAACGTAAACAGTGAAGAGGCGACTCCGGGATGCTGACCTTCTAGGCAGAGTTGCAAAGAAAAAGCCATATCTCAGACTGGCCAATAAAAAAAAAGATTAAGATGGGCAAAAGAACACAGACACTGGACAGAGAAACTCTGCCTAGAAGGCCCGCATCCCGGAGTCGCCTCTTCACAGTTGACGTTTAGACTGGTGTTTTGCTGGTACTATTTAATGAAGCTGCCAGTTGAGGAATTGTGAGGCGTCTGTTTCTCAAACTAGACACTCTAATGTACTTGTCTTCTTGCTCCGTTGGGCACGGGGCCTCCCACTCCTCTTTCGTTCTGGTTAGAGCCAGTTTGTGCTTTTCTGTGAAGGGAGTAGTACACAATGTTGTACGAGATCTTCAGTTTCTTGGCAATTTCTCGCATGGAACCGCATTAATTTCTCAGAACAAGAATAGACTGACGAGTTTCAGAAGAAAGTTATTTGTTTCTGGCCATTTTGAACCTGTAATCAAACCCACAAATGCTGATGCTCCAGATTCTCAACTGATCTCGTCAACTTTGTTATCTAGGGACTGAACATTAGCGAGTAATATACTCAGAAGCGGTGGGTGGTGTGTGCGCCTCCTAAGTCTGACTAGAAGACCGCTCCGAATTCCTCTTCTCCGGTGGCGTTGTTTTGGGTCGGCCTCTGGAATCAGTTCAAATGCCCTGGGTGGTGCGAACAAAGGATCCGCTTCGGGAAAGTCGTATTCCTGGTCGTAGTGCTGGTAAGTTGATGCCGCTCCGAAATCTAATAGTTCTTCCTGGCTGCTCTGGACTAACAATGTAAGAAATAATACATAAAAAACGAAATACTGCAAATCCTGACAGAGTTGAGAGGATCTGCAGAGAAGACTGGGAGAAACTCCCCAAATACATTGTGTGTAGATTGATATTTTCATAAACAATAAGTATTTAACCTTTATTTGATGAGGAGAACAAACAATTTATTCAATTTTAGAATAAGGCTGTAACGTAACAAAATGTGGGAAAAGTGGGTCTGAATACTTTCCAGATGCACTGTACGTGCGCTCTAGCCAACAGCGTGCAGATACAGTACTGTACATGCCAATATCAGACATTCACTATATAAGGCAAAAAACTATTGTGAGAAAACCGTGAGTAGAGTTAAATACGTTTGAAACCCATTACTGTTTTTCATATTTTTTATTTGGTACATGGGAATTTAACCACAAAAGGTATTTTTATGTGCACTACATCATCACACAGCCTTTTATCTGCAACAAGTCAATTTGATGGAAACACATCTCTGGTGTGAAAATGCGCATCTTGTTTTTATGTAGATTTTAGAATATTCAGATGAAAATCAGTCGCCAATTGGATGGAAACCTAGCTAAGGTTGCCAATATTAGAACAGGGAAAATATGTGTTAGATTTCCCACTGGCATGAATCATTTTTCAAACAGAGAAAGGATTAATCTTAAAATAGCTAGGTGGGACAGGCACATATCACAGCCATAGTAAATACATCTTTGAGCAGGGACCCACCTGTCCTAGCTTCAGGGGGAAGCTGGTTCCACCATTGGGGTGACAGGACAGAGAAGAACTTTGTCTGGGCTGAGTGGGAGCCAAGAGACAAGAGGTTGCTGAATGGAGTGCTTGAGTTGGGGTGTAGGGTTTGAGCATAGCCTATAGGTAGGGAGGGGCAGTTCCTCTTGCTGTTCCGTAGGCAAGCACTATGGTCTTGTAGTGGATGCGAGCTTCAAGTGGAAGCCAGTGGAGTGTGCGGAGCAGCTGGGTGGCATGGAAGAGCTTGGGAAGGTTGAAAACCAGGTGGGCTGCAGCATTCTGGATCATTTGCAGGGGTTTGATGGCACAAGCGCTGAGCCCAACCAACAGCAAGTTGCAGTAATCCAGATGGGCAATGACAAGTGCCTGGATTAGGACCTGTGCCGCTTCCTGTGTGAGGCAGGGTCGTACTCTAGGGATGTTGTAGAGCATGAACATGCAGGAGCGAGTCATTGCTTTGATGTTTGCAGAGAACGACAGGGTGTTGTCCAAGGTCACGCCAAGGTTTTTTGAACTCTAGGAGGGGGACACTGAGGAGTTGTCAACCGTGGTGGAGAGGTCTTTAAGCAGACAAGCCTTCCCTGGGAAGAAGAGCAGCTCCGCCTTGTCAAGGTTGAGCTTGAAGTGGTGGGCTGCCACCTGGGTGTCAGCAGGCGGGAAGGAGAAAAGTAGTTGAGTGTCATCCGCATAGCAATGGTAGGACAGAGCCGAGTGACTTGGTGTATAGAGAGAAGAGGGCCTAGAACTGAGCCCTGGGGGACACCAGTAGTGAGAGTACATGTTGCAGACACAGATCCTCTCCACGTCACCTGGTAGGAGCGGCCTGCCAGGTAGGATGGAATCCAAGCGTGTGCAGAGCCTGAGACGCCCAGCCCTGAGAGGATGGAGAGGAGGATCTGATGGTTTACCGTGTCTAATGCAGTGGATAGATCTAGGAGAATGAGAACAGAGGACAGAGAGTCAGCTTTGGTTGAGCGACCCGTCTTGAAGCCTGACTGTTTAGGGTCAGATGAGTTGAGTGTTGTTTTCTTGAGTAGGGGAGCGACTCTGGCCATTTTGAAGTCAGAGGGGATGCAGCCAGTGGTCAGGGATGAGTTGATGAGGGAAGTAAAGAATGGGAGAAGCGGATGGGGTCAAGCGAGCAGGTTGTTGGGCGGCCAGACCTCACAAGTCGCAGGAATTCATCTGGAGAGAGAGTGGAGAAAGAGGTCAAGGCGTAGGGTAGTTCTGTGTGAGTGGGACCAGTGGACTCAATAGGCTGAGTGAATGAGGAGCGGATGTCGTCAACCTTCTTTTCAAAGTGGTTAACAAAGTCATCAGCAGAGAGGGAGGAGGGATGGAGAGGGGTGGAGGATTAAGGAGGGAGGAGAATGTGGAAAATATTTTCTTAGGGTTAGAGGCAAATGCTTGGAATTTAGAGCGATATAAAATGGCTTTAGCAGTGGATACAGAGGAAGAAAAGCTAGAGAGGAGGGAGTGACAGCAGGATAGGTCCTCCGGAAGTTTTGTTTCCTTCCATTTTCACTTATAAAGGTGTCAAGCTCATTGAGGAACTCTCCAAGGGCACCTGGTGGGCGATAGATGACAACAATGATAAGCTTGAGTGGACAAGTGACAGTGACAGCATGGAATTAAAATGAGGAGATGGACAGATGAGGGAGGGAGAAAAGCGAAAATCTCCAGTTAGGAGAAATGAGTAGCCCTGTGCCAACACCGGGACGATCAGATGCTCTTGCACTATCAGAGAAAACATAGTCAGATGAAGAAAGAGCAGCTGGGATATCAGTGTTCTCTGGGGTGATCCATGTCTCCGTCAGGGCCAAAAAGTCAAGGGACTGAAGGGCAGCATAGGCTGAGATTAACTCTGCGTTCTTGACTGCAGATCGGCAATTCCAAATGCTGCCGTGTGTACGTGTGTATAGTGTGTGTTCAGCAGTGATGTGGCCGGGTTGAATAAAGAGAAAACAATACCTAAAAAAAGTCATAAGTGTATCATTATTGTGCAATTTATATCTATAGACTACATTGAGGTTTTAGTTTCATTATTTGTAGGCTATCTGGCATTAGTGCGTAAGCCTAAACTTCAGAGTATAACTTTACCCGCACAAAATAGCCTACAGGCTTTTGGGAACAGGCAGAAAAAGTTAACGTTGATCCACTGATGCAAAAAGGACAATGTCAGAGTTTAATTCAGTAAGAGAAAAGCTGTGCAATGGAGGCTTGAAAATAAAGAGAAGGGAGGGACAGAAAAGTAATGTTTGGGAAAGAGTTGGTGAAGTGGTAAAAGAGGATGATAGCAGTGTGATTATTGTTAGGCGCTATACACATTCAACAGTCACAAGACAGGGACTTCAAATAGGCCTATGGCACATAGGGATGTCTGTAGAGATGCTTTCTTTATCAGCATCATAAAAGCTGATAGTATTTCAACCACATAAAATATGCATCCAAGCCGATCTGAAATCTTATCAGAAACACGTTGGGTCGTTTTCACAGCTTTCTATTTCCTTACAACTGATCAAACCGATGTCATTTGGAAATTTTGCACAGGAAATTGTGAAAGAAGCAGTGATGACAGAGACTTTACCGGTGTTAACTAGATTGACGCATTCATTCTATCAATTTATGACATTATTCTGGTGAGCACGGGTTTATTTAGTCTTCTAGGGCAACATATAATGACAGAAGAGAAGCCGCATGTACTGTATCTAATTATAGACAAGAGGACTAACAAATAACCCACCAAAATGTTTGGTATTATAAGCAGAAACATATCAGAATTAGACAACAAAATACTGCACCCCATGTAAAAAAAAATATATTCCGCCTTCTCTGACTGTAGGCTACAGCGCATTTTATAATTTTCAATATTTGCGGGTCGGGTGTCGGGTCGGGTGTCGGGTCGGGTGTCGGGTCGGGTCCGGTGCGGGCCTCAGATTTTCACTTTATCACATATAGTCGGGCGGTTGAGGATGGGTTATTAGCAATTGCGGTGGGTGCTGGTGAACAAACAGCTGTGACCCGGCACCACTAGTGTGAGGCTGTTCACAATGATTGTGTGGGTGGGGTGTGTGTGTGTGTGTTTAATTGTATTTCACTAAGTGTGCTCACCATCTTTTGTCAGTTGTGCTCTCCCACAAAGGAACCTGTTGATGAGGGAGTTTGATTTAAATGTTAATTTGTTGAGACTCTGTATGTTAGGGGGTGTTTAAGTGGACTGTTTATGTGTGGTTTGCCCTATGCCCTGTGGTGTATTTGTCGAACTATGTTTAGTGTGTTGTAGGGCCGTACTTAGGTGTGTTTGCGTACGTGCATGTGTGTATAGGGCCATGATTTATGGGATATTTGCCTCTTACCCACGTTGTTTCATTCTGTGTGATTGAGACTAAAGGTATTTCTGCATCTTAGAGGTCTGAGTCTTATGTAGAAGTTGTCTTTAAAGGAGTATGAACCGACGCTACTGGATTTGATGGGTTTTTGTGTTTGTAGACCTTCATTATGCGATCAAATGCTTCAGGGTTTGCAGCTGCTCAGATCAGAAATGGCAAATGCATCGAATGGAGAAGATCGATAAGGATTGATAAAGACACTGATATGGGGTTTTCCGTGCATGCATTAATTCATGTGTGCATACCTACAGTTGAAGTCGGAAGTTTACATAAACCTTAGCCAAATACATTTAAACTCAGTTTTTCACAAACCCTGACATTTAATCCTAGTAAAAATTCCCTCTTAGGCCAGTTAGGATCACCACTTTAGTTTAAGAATGTGAAATATCAGAATAATAGTAGAGAGAATGATTTCAGCTTTTATTTCTTTCATCACATTCCCAGTGGGTCAGAAATGTACATACACTCAATTAGTATTTGGTAGCATTGCCTTTAAATTGTTTAACTTATGTCAAACGTTTCGGGTAGCCTTCCACAAGCTTCCCACAATAAGTTGGGTGAATTTTGGCCCATTCCTCCTGACAGAGCTGGTGTAACTGAGTCAGGTTTGTAGGCCTCCTTGCTCACACACGCTGTTTCAGTTCTGCCCACACATTTTCTATAGGATTAAGGTCAGGGCTTTGTAATGGCCACTCCAATGCCTTGACTTTGTTGTCCTTAAGCCATTTTGCCACAACTTTAGAAGAATGCTTGGGTTCATTGTCCATTTGGAAGACCCATTTGCAACCAAGCTTTAACTTCCTGACTGATGTCTTGAGATGTTGCTTCAATATATTCACATAATTTTACCTACTCATGATGCCATCTATTTTTTGAAGTGCACCAGACCCTCCTGCAGCAAAGCACCCCCACAACATGATGCTGCCACCCCCGTGCTTCACAATTGGGATTGTGTTCTTCGGCTTGCAAGCCTCCCCCTTTTTCCTCCAGACATAACGATAGTCATTATGGCCAAACAGTTCTATTTTTGTTTCGTCAGACCAGAGGACATTTCTCCAAAAAGTACGATCGTTGTCCCCATGTGATGTTGCAAACCGTAGTCTGGCTTTTTTACGGAGGTTTTGGAGCAGTGGCTTCTTCCTTGCTGGGCGACCTTTCGGGTTACGTCGATATAGGACTTGTTTTACTGTGAATATAGATACTTTTGTACCTGTTTCCTCCAGCAACTTCACAAGGTCCTTTGCTGTTGTTCTGGGATTGATTTGCACTTTTCGCACCAAAGTACGTTCATGTGGTCATCTCTAGGAGACAGAACGTGTCTCTTTCCTGAGCGTTATTATGGCTGCGTGATGGTGTTTATACTTGCGTACTATTGTTTGTGCAGATGAACTATCTGCTGAAATTGTTGCCACCCCTATTGCCAGCCTTTTCAACCTCTCTTTCGTGTCGTCTGAGATTCCCAAAGATTGGAAAGCAGCTGCGGTTATCCCCCTCTTCAAAGGGGGAGACACTCTAGACCCAAACTGCTACAGACCTATATCTATCCTACCCTGCCTTTCTAAGGTCTTCGAAAGCCAAGTCAACAAACAGATTACCGACCATCTCGAATCCCACCATACCTTCTCCGCTATGCAATCTGGTTTCAGAGCTGGTCATGGGTGCACCTCAGCCACGCTCAAGGTCATAAACGATATCTTAACCGCTATCGATAGGAAACAGTACTGTGCAGCCATATTCATTGACCTGGCCAAGGCGTTTGACTCTGTCAATCACCACATCCTCATCGGCAGACTCGACAGCCTTGGTTTCTCTAATGATTGCCTCGCCTGGTTCACCAACTACTTCTCTGATCGAGTTCAGTGTGTCAAATCGGAGGGTCTGTTGTCCGGACCTCTGGCAGTCTCTATGGGGGTGCCACAGGGTTCAATTCTTGGACCGACTCTCTTCTCTGTATACATCAATGATGTCGCTCTTGCTGCTGGTGAGTCTCTGATCCACCTCTACGCAGACGACACTATTCTGTATACTTCTGGCCCTTCTCTTGACACTGTGTTAACAACCCTCCAGGCGAGCTTCAATGCCATACAACTCTCCTTCCGTGGCCTCCAATTGCTCTTAAATACAAGTAAAACTAAATGCATGCTCTTTAACCGATCGCTGCCTGCACCTGCCCGCCTGTCCAGCATCACTACTCTGGACGGCTCTGACTTAGAATATGTGGACAACTACAGATACCTAGGTGTCTGGTTAGACTGTAAACTCTCCTTCCAGACTCACATCAAGCATCTCCAATCCAAAGTTAAATCTAGAATCGGCTTCCTATTCCGCAACAAAGCATCCTTCACTCATGCTGCCAAACATACCCTTGTAAAATTGACCATCCTACCAATCCTCGACTTCGGTGATGTCATTTACAAAATAGCCTCCAAAACCCTACTCAATAAATTGGATGCAGTCTATCACAGTGCCATCCGTTTTGTCACCAAAGCCCCATATACTACCCACCACTGCGACCTGTACGCTCTCGTTGGCTGGCCCTCGCTTCACACTCGTCGCCAAACCCACTGGCTCCAGGTCATCTACAAGACCCTGCTAGGTAAAGTTCCCCCTTATCTCAGCTCGCTGGTCACCATAGCAACGCCCACCCGTAGCACGCGCTCCAGCAGGTATATCTCTCTGGTCACCCCCAAAACCAATTCTTCCTTTGGCCGCCTCTCCTTCCAGTTCTCTGCTGCCAATGACTGGAACGAACTACAAAAATCTCTGAAACTGGAAACACTTATCTCCCTCACTAGCTTTAAGCACCAGCTGTCAGAGCAGCTCATAGATTACTGCACCTGTACATAGCCCATCTATAATTTAGCCCAAACAACTACCTCTTTACCTACTGTATTTATTTATTTTGCTCCTTTGCACCCCATTATTTCTATCTCTACTTTGCACCTTCTTCCACTGCAAACCAACCATTCCAGTGTTATTTTTTTACTTGCTATATTGTATTTACTTCGCCACCATGGCCTTTTTATATATATTTTTTTATTTTATTTATATATATATTTTGTTTGCCTTCACCTCCCTTATCTCACCTCACTTGCTCATATTGTATATAGACTTATTTTCACTGTATTATTGACTGAATGTTTGTTTTACTCCATGTGTAACTATGTGTTGTTGTATGTGTCGAACTGCTTTGCTTTATCTTGGCCAGGTCGCAATTGTAAATGAGAACGTGTTCTCAATTTGCCTACCTGGTTAAATAAAGGTGAAATAAATAAAAAATAAAAACCTTCAGGCATTTGGAAATTGCTCCCAAGGATGAATTAGACTTGTGGAGGTCTACAATTGTTTTTCTGAGGTCTTGGCTGATTTATTTTGATTTTCCCATGATGTCAAGCAAAGAGGCATTGAGTTTAAAGGTAGGCCTTGAAATACATCCACAGGTACACCTCCAATTGACTCAAATTATGTCAATTAGCCTGTCAGAAGCTTCTAAAGCCATGACATAATTTTCTGGAATTTTCCAAGCTGTTTAAAGGCACAGTCAACTTAGTGTGTGTAAACTTCTGACCCACTGGAATTGTGATATAGTGAATTATGAGTGAAATAATCTGTCCGTAAACCATTGTTGGAAAAATGACTTATGGCATGCACAAAGTAGATGTCCTAACAGACTTGCCAAAACTATAGTTTGTTATCAAGAAATGTGTGGAGTGGTTGAAAAACGAGTTTTAATGACTCCAACCTAAGTGTATGTAAACTTCTGACTTCAACTGTACGTGTATGTACGTGTGTAGCCAATGTCTGTATAGTATGTGTAAATATTTTGTGTATTCATGCTTAATGGTATTTCTTAGTGTATATCAGTATCAGTTTCTCATTTGAATTCAGCTGATACAACTTGACACCACACCATGTCCTCCTGAGCAGATGACTGATACACATATCTAACACATATTTCTGGAGGTTTCTCTTTATCCTTCCTGGTCTTTATTAATGGTAAAGTTGACCTATCATTCTGCCTGCTCTGGTCATTGTGTTTATGATGTGTAGTCATCTGTGTCTGTGTGTCTAGGCTTTCTCCCTCCCCACTCTGCCTTGGCCTGCTGGACAAAGTCAATTTTATTGATTGACACTCAAATGACAGGTCTCCTTTCCTCTTGCAAGGTCACAGTACAGAGCTACATATAGTAATATAGGGAGAGGGTGTGTGTGTGTGTGTGTGTGTGTGTGTGTGTGTGTGTGTGTGTGTGTGTGTGTGTGTGTGTGTGTGTGTGTGTGTGTGTGTGTGTGTGTGTCGTCCTGGTAATGGAACACTGTATATACATGATAGACCGAGTGTGTTCGCCACATGCCTTCAAAATGTCTGTCCTGACTGTCTGGACAGTAAGCTGCAGGTGTCAAATGGATTGGCTGTGTTTGTCCCCAGTGCTGTGGAGCTAAAAGGGATTCAATTAAAGTCACATCCACTCATGCTGTCACATTACATGTGTGGAAAAGAAAGTATGTGTGCATGCGTGTGTGTCTGTTCACAACAGCTGCCCTCTCAGCATGTCCAGGCAGAATTAATGTGACATTACACCTTAGTGAGGCATCCTGACAGGCATTAGGAAAACACCATTAAAAATGAACGCCCGTGTTCAGATAACGGCAGGACTCTTCTCAGCCAAAACAGCACAACACTAGTAATTGGCTGCTGTGGTAAACAATGGGTCTGAATTTGATTGAATGTGTGAATGTCAAACGGTGCCAGATGCATACTCAGAATAAAGGGTTATGAAAAGGCCAGAGAGAGGCCAGTTATTGTCACAGGCTTGATGAGACTTGATTGCTAATACGGCTAATCTACTCAGACAATTATGCAGGTGTTAGAGCAGGGTTGGGCTGAAACATTACCCTTTAAAGCTGCTTCGTCTGAATGTGGTGCTCTGTTGATTGAATGGTTAGTGTTTTTAGCACCATGAATGTCAGAATGACAAATTACGTCAAAGTCTATTTTGTACAAATAATTATCACCTGCTCTATCTTTCATTTGAAAGTGTTATTATTCGTACAAGTAAGTGGAGGCTGGACTCGATCATGATCATTATTCAGGGAAGATTTCCTTTGAAGCAGGTCTGTTAGTCCACATGCTGTAAGGCTCATCGTATAACAGAGAGGGATTCTAAACGATTCATGATAGGCATGTGAAATGGTATGTATGGTAAGCTAATTTTGAGCCTCATTTTAACCACCCCCCAAAATGGCCATTCTGAAATGTTGTTTTTCGGGCGAAGCTCAATGTGAAGGCCTTGTGTGTTTCAGGGATGCAGTCTGGTATAGAATGAAACGGTTTCATTTAAACGAAAACCTGGTTGACCTCTTGAGGTGGAATTGGAGCAGGATGGGACGCTGTAGTAGAATAATCATATTCTTAAGGAATATGTCTCAGTGAGGAATGGAGGGGCTGTCACTGGGAGGGTTGTTTTCACACATTCCTGACCTATCGATGATATAATATTCCTCCCAGACGTCTAGGGGAGGGGGGTGGGGCTCCTGGGAGGCAAAACGTCAACAGTCGATGTTCAACACTCAAACACATACGGAGGGACACAGACACACACTCATGTTTCTCGTATTTGCACATGCTCGCACACAGACCCACACTCACACACACACACACACACACACACACACACACACACACACACACACACACACACATAGCACACATGTGCACTCTCAAACACACACACACACACACACACACACACACACACACACACACACACACACACACACACACACACACAGACACAGACACAGACACAGACACAGACACAGACACAGACACAGACACACATAAACAAACATGCTCAAGCCCCTAGGAAACAAACCCTGGAAAGCTGATGTTGAACACAAACTCTCTCTTGCTCAAACACACACACACACACACACACACACACACACACACACACACACACACACACACACACACACACACACACACACACACACACACACACACACACACACACACACACACACACACACACACACACACACACCCACACTCGCAGGGGACTTGGCCTGGAAAGCTGATGTTCACAGTCCATGGAACATCACTCTGTACTCTCTGGCCTGGACCTCATAGATTATCAACATGCTAACAGACTCCCCCAAGTTAACCCATGTTCTTCAGTATATCCCACTACAGAGTCCCAACACGCTTAAACACTCTCTCCTCCTAAACATACTGTGCTACTAAACTGCTTTTAATCATTCTCAACATGTCTCTCTAGACTCTCTTCACCATGTATCTGTTGTATTGCTCTCTCCCATCAGCTTACATGCCTTAATAGATTTTCTGACATAGATGTGTGAATCTGATCTGCTTTGTATTCCCAGGACAACATACTGTATAGTTAATCTAGCTACTGTGTGTAGAGAGACTGGTCTGAGATGGAGACTATAGAGACTTTAAGGCTCCCAAAGCTCTCACAAGGATGAGCTTTCAGGACTCAATTGGAGCCCTTTGAAAGTTTGATGTAAAACCCAATCCCCACCTGTGGATTACTTATGTAAATGTTATATTGTGTTCCCAGTGGAATTGGTGTTGGAAGGACTCAGTTGCCAACTGTGTGTGTGTGTTTGTTTGTGTGTTTGTGTGTGTGTGTGTGTGTGTGTGTGTGTGTGTGTGTGTGTGTGTGTGTGTGTGTGTGTGTGTGTGTGTGTGTGTGTGTGTGTGTGTGTGTGTGTGTGTGTGTGTGTGTGTGTGTGTGTGTGTGTGTATCTGGATGTTGATTACAGGATTGGCGTCAATTCAGTTTTCAGTCAATTCAGGTAGTAAAAATGAAGGACATTTAACTACGTTTAAATTCTGTACGCATATCTCAGAGACTATCTCAGTATGTTGTATTAGGTTTATTATGATGACGTGTATAAATACTTACAACTTACATAGTAGGCCTTTTACTCCTCCTGGAACATACTCAGGTCACTTAATACTTTGCAACAGTATTAAGTGTTCAACAGTATTAAGTGTTCAACAGTATTAGGTTCAACAGTATTAAGTGTTCAACAGTATTAAGTGTTCAACAGTTTTACGTGTTCAACAGTATTAAGTGTTCAACAGTATTAAGTGTTCAACAGTATTAGGTTCAACAGTATTAAGTGTTCAACAGTAATACGTTCAACAGTATTAAGTGTTCAACAGTATTAAGTTCAACAGTATTAAGTGTTCAACAGTATTAAGTGTTCAACAGTATTAAGTGTTCAACAGTATTAAGTTCAACAGTATTAAGTGTTCAACAGTTTTAAGTTCAACAGTATTAAGAATGTTCAACAAGTCCGTACTCTTTATCTTATCCTCATTTTGATCGTTTCATCAAAGTTCTGAGAAAATGAATGTGAGATGCATTTCTCAATTTCTCTTCACCATGTAAGGAAGCATGATATGACTTTATCATTTAAGGGGAAGGAAGTTACAGTTCACTCTGCCTCCAATAAGTATTAAAAAAGAACATTACCTGCCTCACACTTGAACTTAGTTCAACTGCACCGCCAAAACGTTTAGGTATCTGTGGACGTTTGGCAGGAAGTATGTTTGCAGGACTTCTCCTCTTTATACCAGTTCTACTGGCTGAAGATGTGGCAGTTTTATTTTGTAGAAAGAAGAGTATTTGCGCCTTAGAAGGATTGTCTGTAGAATTGTCCTGCGGTTTCACAATCCAAGATACCAGACGTGAAATAAAAGAAGTCTACTGGTTTAACAACGACAACAGGAAGAAATGGAAGGACACAACTATTCCGGAGGATCTGAGTGAAGACCCAGAGTATTATGGTCGTTTGTTACGTGCTGCTGTTGGGGGTTTCAGTCAATATTCCCTAACTACTACGATCATAGATTTGAGACCAAGTGACTCTGCTGAGTATAAGTTGAGAGTTAACACACAGAACTCGGGATGGAAGAACAGCGAATCTGGAACAACTGTTTTTGTCACAGGTCTGAAGGTGATTAAGAATCCGGACACTGTGAAAGAGGGACAAAAACTAACACTGACCTGCAGTACCATGTGTACCCTGAGTAACAACCCCAACCTTACTTACATCTGGTATAAGAATGGACGACGACTAACCAACCCAAAGACCCTGAAGACCAACCTGTACCTAGACCCATTCACCATTACGGTTTCTGGCAGTTACTCCTGTGCTGTAAATGATCTCCGTTCTCCTTCACTTTGTCTCCTGGATAACTGTTGGGATGTGAAATACGCAAAGAAGACAATCTGCGCCATAACCGGGTCATCTGTGGACCTGCCTTGCACTTACACATTCCCCAGTGGTCAGACCATCACAGAGACTCTCTGGTCAAAAACGGTGGATGCTAAAGGGAATCGTGAAGACTTGGAGTATGGAGAAAGTGTGCAGTACCGTGGAGATAA